>NW_028263382.1:12478712-12778712 GCF_051168715.1 Poecilia mexicana | reverse complement strand
GTGTTTACACTGTGGGCCAATAAAATGTGCCCACAATCTACAAATAAAACACTCCTCATACCAAATCTTTTTTTCTTCTTCTTTCTTAAGGATCGTTCCATATGGTTGCTTAGCAACGGGTGACAGAGCAGGACTCATTGAAGTGGTCTCATCAGCAGACACGATCGCCAACATCCAGTTGACCAACAGCAACGTTGCAGCAACCGCGGCGTTCAACAAGGACGCTTTGCTAAACTGGCTGAAAGAAAGGAACTCTGGGTATGATGGAGTTCAAATGTAGCTGCTGGGAATTTAAAAAGAATTTACATTTCATCATGGTTATGTGTCCCGTGCTCACAGTGACGCTCTTGACCGGGCCATCGAGGAGTTCACATTGTCCTGTGCGGGCTACTGTGTAGCTACTTACGTCCTGGGCATTGGAGACCGCCACAGCGACAACATCATGGTCCGCAGCACGGGGCAGGTCAGACAAGCAGGAGAAACATTTTCATCAGCTCGTTTCATTCCTCGTGTCAGTGCGACTCACCGTCTGCCGTGTTTTCCTGTCAGCTGTTTCACATAGACTTCGGTCACATCCTTGGCAACTTCAAGTCCAAGTTCGGCATCAAAAGGGAACGCGTACCCTTTATCCTCACACATGACTTCATCCATGTCATTCAGCAGGGCAAGACGGGGAACACAGAAAAATTTGGCAGGTTTGTTCCTCTTTTTGTTTTTTTTCCACTTTCCATTGTTTCTAAATCACATTGAAACAATACTACTGAATTACTTCACGTAAAAGGTGCAAAAACTTTTTATAATCTATCTTTCAATTTGACAGAGCTGTTGAGTGCTATGGTGATGAGTAGATTTAGATTTGCTTTAAATTTCCCTACATATCCATAGATGCAATAATAAACCAAACAGGCACATTTTAATAACAGCTAATATATGCTTCTTTGTTTAGGTTTACCAGCCTGAACACAAGCATCAAATACCTTGCAAAGTATTCACACCAATTTAAACTTTACACATTTCTGCTACGTACACTGTTGTTACCAGACCAGCTGTATTTCTGTAGATTTTAAGCTACATACAGATGGACTTGTTAACAAAGTAGGTGACTTCTGAAGGCACTTGGTTGCTCTGAGTTTCATCTAGGGGTGTCAGAGTAAAACGGTGACTAGAAATTCCTGCCACACTTTTTATATTTATAAAAAATTTGGGAAAGCCGTTTTGACCTATATGCTTGAGTTTGTGACTGTAGCAAATGACTGCAAAATATGAGAAAGTTTAAAGTCTATAAATACTTTTACAAGATACAGTAGATGCTATGATGATATCAATTCTATGTTGGTCCAAAGTATGGAGTTCAGTTGGAGGTTTTTTTTAACATATGATTTGATGTTTTCTCAATTTAAAAATCCCCCATCTCTGCAAATTTCGATCATCTTCAAATGTATATGATAAACTAACGGAGGTTTAAGCGGTATAGTACAGTAAATGTTGTAATGTCTGATTACTGCTGTTGTCATGTATGAAGAAAACTAGTAACTTAAAACTCAATCCTATAAAGAACTGGCTTTTGTGCCTGTGAATGGTTTTAAAAAAGCTGAGGTTATTGTTGCAGTACTGCCTTCCACCACCAGGCTGCAGCAAAGATTCGCAGCTGGAGGACATTGAGGCAGGTTTGTGGAAGAGCGTCCTGTTTATATTAAAGGAAGATGCAGTTTGAGGAAGAACATGACTGGCAGTAAAAGAGGCTGGTTAATTTGGTTAAGAAAATTATCTCCCTTATGCCCAGAGATAAAGACTGTAAAAGCTATTTATCAAGTGCATTTAAAAGATAATGAGAATTAATGACAGAGAAATACAAAGACATTTTGTAACGCACAGTAAATTTTTTGCACATGAATGTAAATTCAAGAGTAGATTTTTAATTGTGGTGTGAGAACAAGAGCAAAACCTCAGCTCTGTTTACCTCCCGCTTCCATTCATGCAGTATGCAACTGTGTCATTCAAAGACTTAATAAAACAACACTGCCAACGCATTCAGAGTACCAGTTCATGCTGGTTATGGGTCAAGTCAGATCTGTTGCTAGAGGTGGAATACCCCTTCAACACAATTAGTCTGTTATTGTGGCCTAGATCCATACCTACATGTATATCTGTACAACAGATATACATGATAACATAATGTGTTACTTTCTGTAGTAAAATTAAAGTCTTTAAGATAATAAGAATAGAGAAAAAAAACATTATTCCCTGTAATTGCTTCTAAACTAGATTATTGAGCTAGCCTTGTTGTGAGCTGCAAAAAGTTGTCATATCTCATGATGTTTACATCCAAAGCTGCTAAATACAGTTGTGGGTGGTTGTTGCATCAGCACTTGCGGTGTCTGTGGGTGCAAGTAGTCGGAACATTGTGTACAATGGCAGCTGGCACGCAGAGGAAATGATCAGCATTGATGATTGTTGTTGTTTTGATTTTTGTTGTTTTTGATCTTTGTCTTTAAAGTTTTTTTATTATTATTATTATTATTATTATTATTATTAAAATTCAGCGGACATGGGTACCAGTATGACAAATGATAGGTATGTTCAAAAACTGAAGGCCGTAAGTTGCTTAAAGCTATACAAGAACTTTTTACTGACTTAAGAGAAGAAATGGTGATTGTTTCTGCTTTCTTGAACCATTTTAGAATCACATCTTTCCTCTGCAGCAAGTTGGGGCCCCAGGATTCAGTACTTGGTTGGTCTTAGACAAAACGGAAGTTGTCGCTTATTATGAACAGCTTGTGGTCTTATGTATTTAGCTCAGTCATGTTTCCACTGATAAAAAAAAACTCAAAACAAAACTTCCAGTAAGATCACTCTGCCACCAAACCACTATGGTCTACTTTAGCTCATGTAGACAACATCGCTGAAAGGCTTTTTGCTTTCTGAGCTCAGCATGCATAAAATACAAACACTGGAATCTTCTTTATTGTGTTTTTATAAAAGCAAAAACACCAAAAGCTCCACATCTATCAAATTTATCCAGCATGCACAACTTCAGTCAAGAAATTGTTTTCCAAAGCTTGAGTAACAAAGCATTATCGGAAGTCTCTAGTTGATGTGTATGAAATTGTTTTCCCCTTCATTGAAGTCGAGAAGCTGCATAACATGACAAACAACTGTGCTCATATCTCCTCCTTTTCTCTTTCTAGTTTTCGTCAATATTGCGAGGACGCTTATCTTATCTTGAGGAAGAACGGCAACCTCTTCATCACGCTGTTTGCCCTCATGTTGACTGCTGGACTACCTGAGTTAACCTCTGTCAAAGACATCCAATACCTAAAGGTACCAATTGCTGAGAAGCAGGAGTACATGTGGATTTAAAACTGATTTTGTCCAGCAGCAAAATGCAGTTTGCATGCGGTTACATACCAGACATGCTTCTGAAGAAATTTGTGTCAACAAGTGGTGGAAATGTTTACCAGTGGAAATTTCTACTCATTCTTGGTTAGATTTCACTTTTTCCATTTGCAACGCTGTATATAAGGAAATTGTTGGAAATCTGAGTGGAAGGAAAACACAAGCAACAATGATGATTTATTTTTACGATCCTAATTTTTGGAATGCTAATTAATAAATGTAAATATTTTTTATTTTATTTGATACATCCACCATCGTGGAATCGGTTTGAGACCAGTCATCTCACGACACAATGCAAATCATTGTGGTACATGTGTGGTATCTTGTAAAAGTATTAACTTTCCCACCTGTTTAACTTTTTGTACATACCCGTAAATAAAATTCCCTACAATTGCTCTGGATCTGCAAAACTGGTAGAAACATTCCTCTAAGACTTCCAGTAGTACTTGGTGGAACAAGTACTACTTTGCCAGATTTTTATTTGGTAAAAAAAAAAACGTATTTCAATTCAACTTGTCCACTTCTACGTTGGTGTCGCATTTAAATCCCAATAAAATACATATTAGAAAGTGTGTAAATTCAACATTTTTGAAGACTTTGTTTTGAGTTGAGTCACTTTGTCCTGTTTTTCCTGTGACCCATTAAGAAGCCCTGAGCTGAGCTTCAGTATGACGATGCACTTTGAGTTATGCAATAGCCTGAGGCTGGTTGTGACCACAGGTAGTCGGTGCACGCTCAGTTGTGGCTGCACTGACACAAGTTTGCAACGCTCTAGAAAGAAAACCCCCAATAATTCATTCACCATATCTGTCAATAACCACTGGCTGCACACATCAGAGCTCCATGCTTCCGGCTCCTTGATGATGTCCATCCGTATGGCTGTTAAGGGAAACTTGTTGTTAATCAGTGTAGCAGCAGTGTGCATATGCAGTCTGGTTCGCGAGCTGAGCTCATGTTGGTGTTGCTGTGCTTCAGAATTCATGCGGTCTACCGATGACGCATGTGTTGCACGAGCAGCGCAGATTCCCATGGTAACGGCTGTCAACAGCAGTATATCTTAACGAGGAAGAATGGCCAGACTCCGAGGCTGTGGCAGGACACAGTCATCAGTGTTGAGACGGCCAGAGCGACTGCAGCTGTGCTCACATCCAACAGCTTGACCTTTTTAACATGGAGAGACATGTTTAACCAGAACTTCTGAGTGGTAGTTTATGTAAGAGATCCAGACCAAAACAGCAGCTGTTTGAAGGCCTGTGTTTTACTACTGCTTTAACATTTCTCAATAGCTGTTTCTGATCACCAGTCTTCTCCCTAACTATCCTCCATTTTCCAGTCAGCTCCCTGATGATGGAAAATAGAAGATTCCATAGCTAATTTAATTCTAAAAATTAGCTAAATTTCATTTGCTGAAATGTAGCCAATTCTAATTTTGACCTCAGTTTGTTAATGTGACAGAAACACCTAATTTAACATTTCTAATCATGTAGATGTGATGATGTGGTGCATCTCAATAAAGCAATTTAGGCCATAAAGTGAACCTCATGTATTATGTAGAGTCACTCCCTGCTTAGTGATATATTAATGCTGTTACATTTTAATGTGGCTTCCAGCTAATGAAAAGTTAAAATTTACTTTTAGTACGTAAAATATTGCTGAACACCAACAGAAGTTTCAAAATGAAAATGTAGGCCTGCTGAAAAGTGTGTGCTTGAACTCTGAGTTATTGCCGCTCACCATTTGGTTGGGGCGTCTTTGTCATAAATTGCTTTATCAGGATACATAAAGACAATCAGCCCTGGTTCTGCTGAGGTGCAATAGAGCCCTGGGTTGTTTTAACAGAAACCTTCAGCATATTTGTATTGTTTGTTAAATGGCATATTTCTTCTATTTTTAACTTTTCTTAATCCTGATAACTAGGCCTCTCCTTACTGCTGGTATATTATTCTGTTATTTGTCTTAGTTTTACTTTCATCTGACGGTGTTGAATAATTTTACTTTAACTAGTTTTTTATTTATATATTAAATTAGTTTTAAAAGATTGAGTAGTTAAGCTTAACTGGTTCAGATTCGTACTCCAAAGTTTGTTCACATAACTAATATACCCAATTGAATCGGCCAATTATGTTGGCTTTGTGTGTGGATGGAAGAAGCTGTGTGTTATTCATCATCATTATTATTATTATTATTATTATTATTATTATTATTATTATTATTCTGCATCATCTTCCTCCCACACTCTCCACTAATCTCTCTTCCGCTTCCCCCTGTCAGGACTCTCTTGCTCTGGGGAAGACAGACGATGAGGCCCTGAAGCAGTTCCGCCAAAAGTTTGATGAAGCACTGAGAGAAAGTTGGACAACCAAGGTCAACTGGATGGCCCACAATGTGGCCAAAGACAACCGCTCCTAGACCAGCTGGAACCACCTTAAAAACTGGGGGTCTGGAGAAATGTTGAGGGAATGTGTGGAAGGGGCCAGATGTGCCAAAGAGACAGGGTGACTTGAATATATATACCATTTACCCTGAATTGAAGAAGGGAATCTAGCTCAAATCTGAAACCCAAGCAGATTCAACCCTGCGTGCTGTAAACTGGGTAAATATACTCTGAAAATGGTTCAGTTACCCTGCAACCTCATCACCTTCTTTAACTTTGGCATGGCAACCTCAAACTTTAAAAGTATGGTCTGGAATCATTTCTGTGGAATCGCCGTCATTGACGATATTTGCAAGCTTTGCACAGACTGAACAGCTGGTGGAGAACCCAGCCAGAGGAACGGAACTGATCCCTCTTCGCCCGAGCCAAAACGTCTGACAGGACCTCCCCGGTCAGGTGGCTGCAGCCTCACTTAACTGCTGGAGTGTTTGGAGGAAGGCTGGATTCAGCAGGTGGAGACTCGAATGAAAAGGGCCGCCATATTTTTGACGACACCCCAGAAGAGCATCAAGTAAGATTGTGAAGACAAAGAAAATGGCGGCGGTTAAAACAGACACGCAGTTGTCCTTGTCCTTGTCTTGAAATACTGAATGCCACAACCAGTACAACCTTGGACCTGCTTGAAAGTCTGCTGCGAAACTGCGAGAAGATTGTATTTGTTTTGTTTTTACTGTGTAAGAGACATCTATGTGCCAGACTACTTTACTAGTCCACACAGGAAACATGTGAGGGAAACAGAAAAAGGTGACTTCTTGGAGGAAAAAGATTCTCTGAGCCTTCTGGTCCACAGTCTGACTCTTGCTTCATTTGGACCTTCGAACACTGGAATGTTTTTAGAGACATACGAGTCATTTGAGTAATTCAAAAAGACTTTTAATAAACTAAACACTTCATTTTATTTTTTATTTGAATTTTTTTTTTTAACATTGTGGAGTTGGAAGCATTACTATGACTGTCCTGTTTGACATCTTTTTAAAGGACCAACAAGCAATGATGTCAAAGCCGATGCTTTTACATGTAATGTTACAACCAAAACATGACAGCATATGTTTAATAATTTTATTGTGTTTTTAATAATCTGTTTCCAAACTGAATGTGCAAACATGTGCCGCTCTATTACATGCATTTGCTTTGATAGAAGCAGCTGTGGGCGGAGTCAGCAGCCAGGTGGGTGGGATTTGTCAGCAGAGAGTAAGACTGTGATGCAGACCTACTTGTTTGGACAAATGGTGCTCTTGCAGCATCTGCATCTGTATTCAATCTTTGTGCAATATCCAAGTAGATGTTCCATATCCTGTCATCTAAACCTCTGGGTCCAGGCCTCAGCCTATGCTATGCTCATGTTGTCTCCTGGTTTATGTGCGAAACAGAACCACTAGCTTTCAGAAGTCTCAAACACTGGATATCGCAAAATGTACAGGCTTTTATTGTTTTGCCTTTTTTTGTTTTCCATAAGAGTTTTATTAAAGTTATTTTCCACAGTGCAGCATTTCCGACTGGGTGATTTTTTTATTTTTATTTTTTCTGTTCTGGATGTGGGTTGCATGGTTGTACGCCTTCTCAGGGCAGCATTATGGATTTTGTTTCTGTTTAAGGAGTGATGCTAGCACTTTATTGATTTCAGAGCAGAAATATCCTCGTGTCACTTTCAGCCAGTTGGAACAACTCCATGGTATTTTAGTACCAAGCCAAAGATATGGGTGTTTATATTAATAGATTTGCACATCGTGATGGCAGTTGCTCCCTTTGTGCAGTTTAGCAACAACACATTTGTCTAAAATGAGAAAGGACCAACAAACCCACAAAAATGTAATTTTTCACATCCATCTTCTTTTTCTAAAAGTTTCAGTAAAATGGTTCAACTATGACAAATTAACAAATTAATCATCATATTTTTAAAAGCTCATGTAAGTAAGTTTTATTTCTTTGAGCAACAAAACTTGCTCCAAACTGAACCAAGGGTAAAAATGGCTTTTTGGGATGTAAATGTTGCAAACCCAAACCCTTATAATAGATCATCACAAAGTAGTTTTTCTCTCCAAAATCATCTGAAAAGCATGTCTGTGTTTTACGCCGTCTATACTACGATACCCCTAAATAAAATTCAGTGCAATCAATTGCCTTCCACTGGCACTTGCATAGTAAGTCATCTGTGTGTAGTATGTTCTTAGTTCTGTGAAGATTTGTTGGAACATTAGTGAAGAAATGACAGGTCTTGGAGAAAGCTGTGGAGATGTTTAATTAAAGCAGAGTTTGGTTATAAAGCAATACTTTAAGGTTTAATCATCTCACTGAGCTCCATTTAGTTCTTAAGTAATCTGCTAATGTGAGAATGTTTCAGACTTTAACACTTCTGATGTCAGGCCAGATATTGCAGTTTCCCCACAGCTGCAGTGATGCTGAACTCTGATACTAATAAAACCACCTTCACTGTGCACGTAACCCTCAAACTGTACCAAAAAGGAAAACAAAATGCTTGCAAACAAGCTTGAGGCTTGATGCATCTGTGTCATTTTTTTTTAGGAAGATTTAACACTATTCTTGTCCCTTTGGGTGGAGAAAATGGCAAAGTTTTACCTCTTGTCTGGATGAACATTACAGATTTCTTATTTGCTTAGTAAATGGGAATATTTTTAATTCATTCAATCCTTTAAAGTTTTTCATTAAGCTTCTCTAAATGCTAATTTCCTTTCTGGTTTCAACTAAATTTCATTTTGCATGCATTACTGTCAGTTTAGCACCCCTTGCACATTTAGGGTCAAATGACAGGAAGGCCTTTTACTTCAACAGTCATCATTTATTGATTCATGCCACTTAAAGCTGCAGCAGTTACTCAGTGTGACTCGTCTGCTCTTGGTTATGTAATAAAGTTGCCTACTAGTCTAGGTTCCTCACAGAGTGGACACAGTAGAAGTTAACCCACTTACAACCTCAGTGTAAGAGCCTCAAGGTTCACAAAAACAAGGTTTTCAGCAGCCTGAGTTACAGGGTTTTGAAAAAGACTATTCTCATGTTCTACATATGGTATGTCAGACAGCCCAGACAGAAGCCAAAAAGCTGTGTTTATACTTTGGAGGTTTTAAACACTGGGTGTTCTGCATAGATTTAGTCAACTCATGTTTTCTTTCTTTGTCACGAATGTGCTAAATTAAACTATGCAAACTGTGCAGTTTCAACTCCACATACTCTTTGAACTGGTTGGTGCAGGCTTGTGAACTCCTGGAAATGTAGGACATGAGATGTGAAAATAAAGCTGGTGTTAAAATACTGAACAATTTGTCGGTCCAAGAGGATCCTGTAACCTGATTACAAAATATGTCTTGTTTTTCACCTAAATCTCTTGTTTGGAATTCTGACAAAATATCTCAAATGAAATGCCTCTGGTGATCCAAGTGTTACATCTCTGCTCACATTGGCAAGATGAACAGTGTTAAGTACGTTTAACTTTTTTCTCTTTACGTCATTTTTCCCACCAAGGATGAAGTGTGTCTTTTGAAGTACTTAATACTTTGTGTGACGTCTGCTTAAAACTAACCCAAACGGCATTCCACAAGATGTCAGAGGTTACAGTCTGGATTCTATTGACCAATGTGTAAAAATGTCTGCCATGGTCTTTTAGCCAGTCTTTCACAACTTCTGCCTAGCAGCTTATGGGCAATGTCATCTTGCAACATGTGGCAGTTTCAAATCTCGGCTGGGACCTTTTTGACTGGAGATTGCATAGTTGCCTCTGTTCCTCCAACAGTTAGAAAACATACATAATGGGTTAATGTGGTATCTCTAAATTGCCTTAATGTGGGATTATTCATGTATGCTGGTTGGACTCTAATTCTTATTATTTAAAAATAGAAAGAGTGTGGCACAACAAAACAACCAAAGCATAGTTGTCCACCTGTAATTACCCCAGTCAGAAGAGTAGCCAAATATCCCAAAGTAACTCTGCAGGAGCTGCAGAGAATCTCAGCTCAGGTGATTTCTCTGATTCTTTCACCATGACAAATATTAGTTGTATTTTTCACAAATCTGGCCATCATAAAAGAGTGGCAAGAAGTAATCCGTTGTTCAATAAAAGTCATAAAATGTTTTCTTTGCAGCTCTGCTAGACATGTACGGACACAAACATGTAGAAGTGGCTCAAATGAGACTGATTTTAATTATTTCGGATATACAAAAAATGTTGTATATGGACAAAAAATCACAGTGGACACATTAAAATGATGAAATAAAAATCCCATGTGACAAAGTTTTTGACCCACATGCAGGACTGTATGCCCAGAGAAAAACTAACACTGTCCAGAGGAAAAACTCACACAATGTCCCCACTAAGAAGGAGAGAGAAACAGTGGTGGCAGCATCATGCTGTAAGGATGTTCTTCGTCATCTGAGCAAAAGGGTATCCTCTCGTCTCTACAATTTGACTGAGTTTCATTTTTTAAAGACAAATAGGAAAACATTTCCATCTCTAGATGTGCAAAAGTAGAGACACACTTCAAAATATTTGCAGATAAATATTTCTGATACTACATTTCCCTCAATCCATTGTGGAAGTGTGGTCATAAGACTCCATTCCCTTTCTTGATAAGTGCATTTGTCAAAACAGAAGCCACAACATTGCAATGTAATGCAATTAATACTTTGTTACACAAATAATTGTTGAATTATCAATTGACATGGTTTTATTGTCTGTCAGCAAATATATACTATTCAGATGTAGGCTAAAGGATTTCCGGTTATGTAATTGTGGCCATTATTAATAATAAGCCTCCCACACCATGACTAAGTCTCCTTATGGGAACCCCACCTACCTATAATATCCACCCTTCCAGCAGGTGAAGCATGTAATTTTTAAGAAAAGAGGGGAAATGGAAAAATGAGGGTGTGATTCATGAATCAATCCCAATTTACAGTTTTTTAATATTATTCCACCCACACTAACAACAGATGAATGGATTTGTTGCTGGTTGGCTGGCGGGCTTTCATGTGTACGTACCCCACAAGGAAAGACCAAATATAGCAGCTAATGAAACTTCATGATCATAATACTATATTGTTGTTGAAGTGGTTGGCAGAGAGCTGAATGTGAATGTGACCGACTCTATTCTCACTGGTAAATTTAGATGAGCATCATAAGGTAATGAGCTGTTGTGGCTGAAGCATCACCGCAGCGGGTGAGTGAAAAGCTGCCTCACGAAGCTGGCTCTTTACAGCACTCAAAAAGCTCCAAACCTCGGAACAGCGAACCACTTTATTGGCTCTAGTATTGTGACTACCGTGCTGGCAACTGTGCAATGTGTGCTCCAGAGCCATAGTCACTTGAAGCGAATTACGATGACTCAAGTCTGGCACAAAGCAAAGTCTCACTCACGATAACAAGTGCAAACAAACTTTTTTTTCCCTAAATTACACGTTGAAGAAATTTTCCGTGCATGATGCTTGTGCCAATTGTGACATTTTGCAAAGGTTTCAGTTCAGCAATAGTTTTTAATCTGTAATTTGTTGGCAGCAACAATGGTACCCCCACTCCACTGTGCCATTAGTCTGAAAGTCTTACATCTATACCTTACAAAAATAAAGTTTTCAATTACTTGCAGCATGTATTTACATCTGTCATGACATTAATGTTTCTCTGGGTCAATTTGTCATTTTATACCCCCAATACATTGCTGTTTTCTCCCTTTCTATGTCTATGTTGTCTGTCTGAACAGACAGTTTTATGTCAGTGTCATTAAATTATGGCATATACCTAAGGGAAGTGACAGCTAAGTATTTTCATAAACTGTAGATCAATTATGGATTGGTAATAAAATGCCTACATCTCACATGTACATCTGGAAACTTTTTTGTGATAAACTATATTCCCATTGATTATGCTTCTAATTCCAGTTTTGTGACAGATTATGACTCCACATCAAACATGTGGATAGATATTATTGATTGCAGTCATAAAATTATATTTGATTGCATTAACACCATTAATTTTGGTTTGTGTCCATTCTTTGGCATACCAAAATTAACAGTGCCCCCATCTGATCATCCTGTTTGAACCTCTGCAATGTCAGATGTGAGGCAGCAAACGATTAGAAGTGGTCGGTAAGACAATACCCACCGGCATTAAAACTGATTAACAATTCTACTATTCAACTAAACTAGAATTAACATACAGTTTAATGAAGTCATTTTGTTTCATACACTATTTGCAGATTTTGTCTGTTTTGTTTTTCCCAGTTCTTTCCAACTGACACATTTTACATTTATGTAATTGCAACATTTGATATGTTGTTTTAAACCCAACAATTCCTTGCAGTCGTAACTGCCTCGCTCCTACGCGCTGCGACACACACAACATGAGATTCCACGTGCAAAAGCCGCCTTGTTTATATAAAACGACGGACAGAGATCTGGACCAATGAGCTGCCGCTATCGCTGTTCCGTAATGCTCTCCATGGAAACCCAAAGCCGATGACCAATCGAGTCAGCCTAAAGGAGGAGCCCTGAATTGAGGTCGCGAGTCTCGCTCTCTGATTGGCTGGTGGGCTGCTGTCTTAGAAAGCCGGGGAGGAACCGACCGCTACCGTGTCAGTCAGTCAGTGTGAAGCTGCTTTCCCATTGAGGAATACTGGTGGCCTTAAACCTATGTTTTTTTCTATTTTTTGTCCTTGGACACGAGAGGAAAAGAAATTTTCACATCAACAGCACAGGTTGGTTCTCCTTTGTTTCACCTCTTAGTTTAAGCTAGGTTTAAGATTTGAGCTCAAAAAATAAGTTGCATAACAAAACACGTATCTGCGCATGCGCGAAATTCGCGACTGCTCTACTTTTTGTTCTTTTATTCACTAAAAATGACTTAATTTCGTATTCTGTCTCACATAGCAAGAAGCAAGCAAGTTTTAGTCGATTAACACGTCCGATGCCAAAAAGTGCTTTATCTGAGGCTTGCTTTTAACGATAACCCTACTTTTACATAACTGTGTCAGTGTACCGTGCACTGGATTGCAGGTCAACGTGTGTGTGGATTGTGAATAGCAGGTCATTGGGAGCTACGGAAGGGAGGGCTGCAAATATCTAATAAAAACGCATTTTAGCCTTATTTTCTTACATCGAACATTTATATCTATGTATTGATCATTATATTAGATCTATATTCGACGTGTAATTGGTGTTAATCAGTACCTCATTTTCACTTGTTGAGACAATGGGAGTGCTATATTTGACTTATAAAATAGAAAGTGTATACGTGCAGTAATTGTAATCTGATGTTTTTTCACTTTATTTTGTAAATGTACACATCATATCCTCAGATTGTCCATATTTAAAGATGGATACATTTACCAGAGTTTTATTTTAATCCAGTTTAGGGTAATCACAAAGGCCTGTTGATAAAATAACATAAAAAAACCCCAGCTAAGCATTTCCTGAAGATTAGATTCAAGTATTGATGATATTAAACATGATCTGGATATTAATGCCATCTCACTCCTACAAAACCAACAAATCTTGAGCTAAATTTTAATCATGATATAAATGTGGTATTAACATTACCACTGAGCGTTTATCATTTAGGACAAATACTAATCATCTCAGCTGTGTTACAGAACTCATCAAACATCAGCAAATGTTTTTTGATATATCTGAGACTTAATATGAAAAAAATCTAATCTAATTCTACACTTAATCCACTTTTATTAATATTCCAGTGAAGAAACAAGAAAATTAACAATAATAGGAATGTCTTTGTTTCCTTTTCCAGCTTCAGGTGGATATGTAATAAATTCCATTAAAAATTCTGTGTGGCTCAGATAATTAAATTCTTGTCATTTATGTTTAAAATGATGTGCAAGAATGCACGCCTTAACAATGAGTTCTGAGAAAAAGAAAAGGAAAACATGTGGTTTTATGAAACAGGGCTTCCACCTTTGTGTTGAGCTATAGCACAATCCATGTGACTGGAGCCAAGTTGTATAATGCCTGAGATCTGTGCTAGTGTGCTTGGCTGGATCAGCGCTCACTCTGAAACTGGGCTTTGATGAAAGAAGAGGCGCGTCACTTTCATTGTGTCATTTACTTTACTTTACTTGCTGCTTGGAGAGTTATGTCTTTGTATTTCTTGAAATGCATCTGAAAGGACTTTAAAGACATTTTTCTTTAAAGAGGCATTTTGCTTATTTTTGCCTGCTGGGGTTTCTTGTGATATTAATGGATTACAGTCTTTCTGGTGAGTTCAGATCTTACATCTAAAAGTTTTGAGGCTGTTGAAAATGTAGTTATCCCATTTGCTTATGCTATTTAAGGTTTGTGGTTGACTACATTCCTAGATTTTGAACTATAAGCGAGTGTGCTACTATGTCATTATGAAGGATTTAGATAGATATTTTTTAATCAATGGAATCCACAATTGTAGAGATATTTAATTGGAGAAATAAGTTACTTTCATTGCATATCTGCTGTTTATCCAGTAAAATTGCTTTTTATATGATGTTAAGATATATTTTTTAAATAATTTCTGGACTTATTACTTTTTGGATCAGTACTTTTGTGGATACAGCAAATCATCTTAGTGACTCTGATATATATATATGTCTCTACAGACATAACCCAGATCTATTAAATCTGTTAAAACATTACATTTCTTCTTAAATTCACAATATAAAGAGTTGCTGGTGTGCTTTTTAGCTACTACCTTATTGTTGTGGCCTAATTTGCTGATGTCATAACTACTAATGTCAAGACTCCTTGCTCTCTGATTGGCCGTGTGCAGCAGCCAATAGGAAATCCGTCCGAACATCTCCGCCGTTTTCACTCTGTAACACTTATCAGCCGGTAATCTTTAAAGAACAAGAGTGAGCGTGAGAGCTAGCTATAAAACTTGTTAGTTTTTTTTAATGCCTCCAACACATAAAAAACGTATTCTAAAAGCAGAAGTTGCATAAAATTGGCTTATGTAAAGTGCGCAGAGTAGACAAGCTGCTGAATGTACGCGCTTACATAAATAGCTGCAACCTGATCCAGGCCAGCAGGAGAACAGTGAAATGGTTTGGATTTGGCTTCAGTACCTGCCGTCAGGGTTGATCGGTCCTGAACGGACATAAATAGCTCCTGGTCTTTTTCGCAGAGGAAGATGTGGGAAGAAAAGAAGGAGGCTGAAATGTATTGCTGTTGTTTTTATCCTTGTTATTTCAGAGAACAGATATCTGACTGAGACTTTTGCAGGAAGTGGCTTATTTAAATATTATGATTAAGAAAAAGTAGCTGTGAATGATGTGGAGCAATTATGCAGTGAAAGTTTCCCTGTTTGATTTTTAGCTAATTGAATGATGAATGTCAGGTTGTTCATACTTGGCTTAGCTGGCAGCGTCTGCACAACTTGATCAATTTGAAAAAAATGAAAGCATTTCCCAGTATTCAAGCTGGTATGTACATGTTTTGTGACATATTAAATATTTGTGTTATTAGTTGCCAGAAACAGATTGTGATGCTACAGTTTTAAGCAGCAGGACAGAAAAGCAAGACATAATGAAGCTGGCTCTGATATAATGCAAAATACTGATAACTACAGTTGTAATCATTTTTTCTATAACATTTATTGTATTAATTTTGAGGACAGAAATATGGACTAAGCAGTTATGAAATGTAATTTTAATTTGGTTTCTTGGGTTATTTCTCTAGGAGGGGTAGTGCTGTGTTTACGCCTCATGCAGTCTGATTAAACTACTGGTTGGATGAAGATACCAGAAATTATTTTATAAATCTTGGTTTCCCTTGAAAGGGTGTGAGTGCTCGGTCGTGTTTTCAGAGTGTTATTTTCATCCCAGTGGACTAACCTTTAATGTTTTGAGCAGATCACAGTGGTGAGGGGCTTCGGTCCTCTGGGAAAGGTTAAATATCGACCTGACGGCTGCCTTTTTGTGTGGGAAATGAAGTGAACTTTACACTGTTGTCCTTTTATCAATCTCTCTCTGTGTCGTGACTATTTATGCAGATTCATTCAACAATCAGATTTTGTGCAGACTTGCAATTTTCTCGAATTCTTGCAACTTTCCCATAAATCTGACAAATCACATTAACTTTTTCTGCATTACTTTCTTTTCTAACCTATCACTGCAACTTGGCTGAATTTTGACCAATCCTCTTTACCCAATTCTAATTTAACTTCCCGTTTCACAATCCTTATTGAAACCTGAACCTGCCAGATAAAATGCATGTGATGTTTCCCTCCTTTTTTTTCCTTCTTTTTGTAAATTTTTTCCAAAACCCATTTAGAGGTGTGGAGTATGTTCTTGTATTGTGTGTACAGTTCATGTTGACTTGAACGACTTGAATGAATGAAGGTACTTGGAAAATGTTGTATGCACTTTAAATATTAACTGTTAAAATCCTGTCTTTTTTTGGGAAGATTATGTGAATAACTCCAACATTTTGTCAGACAATGTCATGACAAAAATAAAGCTTAACAAAAAATGTTAACGCAACATTTTGAAAAAGGACATTTTAAGGCACAACAGTGAGAAAAAAAAACATCACAACATTCTGGAGGGAATGTTTTATTCACTGTTTGCTCTTTTAGCGATGCTGGGAGTAAAGCCTGTCTGCTCAGATCAAAGGGAACCTGCTGTAGATTTGATGGATGGTTGGAGTTGATCCCTATTGATTGCTTCTCTTTATAGGACTGCTCCCCCTTACTATTGATTTGCTATCAATAGAAACATACTTCGTTGTTCAGGGTTTGGATGAGTAATTTCATCTTTTCTTTTCTTTTTCCCTCCTCCCTCAGATTGCACCTCAGCTGCTGAGACATCAACTCTATTTCCATCCCAATGCCATGCACCTCATGGTATCGCCATGTGGAAAGTAACCTAGTCTTGCATTTCCTGCCAGTTCATGTCTGAGGACAGCAACCCAAAGCTCTATCGGTTCTCCACTCTGGACGGCTGCGAACAGAACCGCCAAGACCAACGCCCCCGGCGTGGCTCTATGAGCAAACTCCACCGCATGGCCAGCAGCTACAGCGACGGTTGCGGCCGGCAGGACCGGGTGGAACTAGGATCCGAGCTGGGGCTGGCGTCCGAGGGCAGCGACAGCAGCCATGAGCACCCAGCGTCTCTCGGCTCCCCGCACGACAACAGGAAGCGTCAGCGCACGCCTCGCCACGAGGACGTAGAGATGGGCGGCAGCGGCTCGAGCGGCAGCGGGACAGAATCCCACGGCAACGAATCGCACGGCAATGAGTCCCACGGCAACGGGTCAGTGGGCAGTTCGAATGGCAACGGGAAGGATTCTGCTCTGATGGAGTCGTCGGGGAGCAACAAGAGGTGAGGCCTCATTAGATGCAGTGAATCACCACGGGGGCCGAGACCGACCAGGTCACAGAAGTGAGGTCCGTTGGAGATTCTGCAGGGTCTGCACTCCTGACTGAATCAAAAATCTAAAGCGAGAAAGACAGCAAATGGAATTACGACATATTTTATTGTTCAGTTTGTTTGAACAAGATAGTTAAATCCCTTTAAGAAGTTCATCAGTTCAGATGAGTCAAATAAATCTGGTTCAAATTTGTTCCTCTGCAAGAATTTTCAGGTTATTTTTGTACATTACATACATATCCTTTCCAAAACCAGTTTTAATTTGCTGGATGATAAATTGTCTCAGTAATTATTCTGATAAACATTAATACTGTTGTTTTGAGACCATTTTCAGGTAATATATTGATAATGGCATAATAATGCAAGTATATCTCTCTCAGATCAATAAACTTTGTTTTTGTAAAGAAAAATCACTGGAACTGGAAGATATTTTAAACATCCAAACACAATAACCAAAAACAATAAATAAAATAGAAATTAAAGAACACAGTCCAAACCAATGAAATAAAATGTATGACAATGTCTCTGTAAACAAAATTGCCCTTTAAAAATTATAAATCGTCAGAATGAAAACTATCAAACTCATTTACATTTTTCATGCGATTAACTAGTCAATTGCTTATCCCAGCTGGGTCCATGTTGAAGTTTCTAAGAGCATTTCAAGGTTTCCTTGAATAACGTGCTGTTGTATTTGGTTACAGCTCCAACTCTCACAGTCCTTCACCCCCGAGCAGCTCCAACGCCTTCAGCCTGATGAGCTCTGAGCAGGACAACCCTTCAACCAGCGGCTGCAGGTCAGTACGGGGCTCCGTCAGCACGGTACTTCATGCAGGATTTAGCTACCTGTGTGGATTTTTCTCGATGCGCTGTTCTAGGAAGCCCGGCATGAGGCTTGTCCACGTGTTTTCAGCCGTTCCAGGCAGCTCCCCATCTCATTCTGCCTCGTCTTAATGACATTTCTGGTGAGACCTTGTCATTTCTGACACCTGCGCATCTTTCTCTGTCACGTCATGCAGCAGCGAACAGTCGGCCAAAGCCAAGACTCAGAAGGAGCTCTTCAAGACTCTCAAGGAGCTCAAGATGCACCTGCCTCCAGAAAAGAGGAGTAAGGGCAAATCCAACACTGTGAACACGCTCAAATATGCTTTGCGGTGTATCAAACAGGTGAAAGGTAAGGCTCAGTCACATCAGCCTTTTTTTTTTTTTTCCAATGAGCATTTCATCATTAATATTTAAATATGTTTCGATTTCACAGCTAATGAGGAATACTACCAGATGCTGATGATTAATGACAGTCAGCCTCCTGGCTTCGACGTGTCTTCATACACCATTGAAGAAATTAACACCATCACTTCAGAATACACCCTGAAAAACACAGTAAGTATGACTGCTGTTCCCATCACATCAAGCCAGTGGGTCCTAAACGTTAGCTTGGGATTCTGAAACAGAAAACAGATCAAAGTAGATCACAGCTGTAGCACTGATCAGTCCTGACTACAGAAGCATTTTTAGAAAGTTTTGCTGGAAAGACATCTAAACTCCTTATTTAAAATATCTGTGTTGCACCTTTAAACTATTTCCTTTAAGAAACTGCATAATTTCCATGGCACAAGTTTTTAGAGCTGCAACTAGCCTTTATTTTAATATTGTATTAATTATTCTGACAGTTAATTGGATAAAAAATTACTGTTACTGTTACTGACCTCAGAGTCGCAGCAAATGTGGAAGAAGTTGTCTTGACTTGCTGTTTGAAGCAGCCAATCAGACGTCAGGGTCTGCCCTGATCCCGCCCACTGAGTTTGATGGATGAAGTTGACAGTTTAAATTAATCCGTGATGTTTCTTCAGCGTGACATAATTTATTAAACCATTAAATATTCATATCTGGTTTTTAAAATAAAATCAAAACATTTAGTTAAGAGCCATAGAAACAATTCTATATTTAATAAATTATTTCTGTATTTATTTCCAATTATTGACACTTTGAAATAATAATTTCATAAGTTTATTTATTTGGCTACAGCTTAATGCTTCTGTTCCCCCCCTCCAGGACATTTTTGCCGTAGCGGTGTCTCTCATCACCGGGAAGATTGTTTACATCTCTGACCAGGCCGCCTCCATACTGAACTGCAAGCGGGAAGTTTTCAACAACGCCAAGTTTGTGGAGTTCCTGACGCCTCAGGACGTCAGCGTGTTCTACAGCTTCACCACGCCGTACCGCCTGCCCTCGTGGAGCATGTGCACCGGCGCAGGTAACGAAGGAAGGAGGCTTTAGTACTTACTTGCACTGCGTACTTAGATCATACATTTCCAACGCCAGCAAGACGCACGTTGCAGGTCCACATGAAACACAACCCACCTGGCCAGGCTGTGAGGAATGAATCTAGTTCTTTCACAAGCCTCAAACGCCCACACACACATGCCGATGGAACACATTGCGTGTAAATAATTAGTCAAGGCATTTACATATTTCCCAGCACATGCATCTGTCATATAATCGTCTAGATTCTTAATACACACACCGGGGAAGTCAGAAGCTTCAACTTGAAGTAAAATACTCTCTCAGTTTGGAATTTTAATGCTCAACAGACTGGAAGCAGTCAAATAAAATGTTTTCTTGACTCTTTGTCTTTTCAGAGTCGTCTCCCACAGAGTGCATGCAGGAGAAATCCTTCTTCTGCCGCATCAGGTGAGTGACAAAGATTACAGCTGCTTTGATCCATAGTTTCCTGCTCAAAACAAACCTTGAGTCATCTCAACTGGAGGCGGGGGAGGGCAGCAAGTTATTTGAAAGACTTTTAATTTATATCCCCACCTAGTGGCCGCTTCTGTTATTGATTAGGGTATAAAAGTGAGATTTTATGCGTTACAATTGAAAACTGGGAAAGGAATCCATTGTAGATGCATTAATTCAACTTCAAATATGTAATTTGGGTGAACTTGTAATAAGCCTCTTTAGTTTTGGGCTGAAACAATTTATTGTGATTAATCAATTAATCAATTGAAATGATCATCAACTAATTTAGTTATCAAATAATCATTAACTGGAGTATGCAGACTCAGGAAAAGGCCATTCACTTAGACAACAACACGCTAAGATCTGTAATTAAGCCAAAACTACAAAAATACATACATTTTGCATTTAACCTTCTCTGTCTGTAAATATGTTCTACCCAGAAAGTGGCCATTTCATCTTCACCTGGTTCAAATTCTGTAAAAAAAAAAAAAGTAAAATAAATTAACCATCCAGTTACCAAATCTCAAAAACTAATCCAAAGATCAGCTCTGTGTTATATTGATGTTACATAAAGCAGAAATTGCTGAGCTTTTCACAGGTTGATGTTAGAAGTATTTTTTAGCTGCAGATGCATACTTTGCTACAAGCAATCAAGTGTACAATAAAAGAATACTGTTATTGCATTTTAGGCAATAAAATGTGTATTTTCTTGTTTAAAAACAAAAATTGACAACTTGTTTATTTGCGTTTTCTTGTATTTTTAATATTTTATTAGCAGGAATAAATGGCTGAATGAAAAATCTGCATGATTTGCCAATTTTCTTTAATCCGATTAATCATCAGAATAAATGCTAAAGTAATGTACATTTTAAAAATGTGTTCATTTAATGTCTTGACTCAAAAAATGGCCAATAAAAGCCTTGATTCCAACCATGTGTTGATGTTACAGTGGTGGGAAGGAGCGTGAGGGGGATCTGCAGTACTATCCTTTCCGGATGACTCCGTACCTCATGAAGGTTCAAGATGCTGAGCTGTCTGAAGAGCAGTTCTGCTGCCTCCTGCTGGCTGAGAGGGTGCACTCTGGATATGAAGGTGAGAACTGAGGTCCTATCAGTCCCGCTGACTAAATATTACGTGTTGCTCAGTTTTGTGTTTAATTATATTGAACAGATGGCAAGCCTTATGTCATGCCCTGAAAACCAGTTCATATGAGATATTAAATGACTTAAACCCCAGATCTCTTGCGATGATTAGATCGAGTAACTTTAAGCCGTAGACTACACTGTCTAATCTGCCTCATCAAAAAAAAGTGGCCAGTTGCTATGATCTGTGGTTGCTGCAGTTGGTCAGGTGGAGGTTCAGCAACAATATGTGCTCAAAGAATGAGGTCAGTTGACTACCTGAATATACTGAATGAACAGGTTATTCCATCAGTGGATTTTTTTTCTTCCCTGATGGCACGGCCATATTCCAAAGATGACAGTGCCTGGATTCATCAGGATAGAGTTGTGAAAGAGTGGTTCAGGGAGCATGAGGCATCATTTTCACATATGGATTGGTCACCGCAGAGTGCAGACCTTAATCCCATTGAGAATCTTTACGATTTGCTGGAGACGACTTTGCACGGTGGTCTAACTCTACCATCGTCAATGCAAGATCTTGGTAAAAAAAAAGAAAAAAAAGTAATGCAACATCTTGTGACATTGCAGAAGCTTATTGGATCAACGCCACAGCAAATGCGTTCCGTAATCAGAGATAAAGGCGATCCAACGACATATTTGAATGTGTGACCTCTTTTCCTTGTTTGTTTGTTTTTGGTGGCAATACTTTTATTTTGATTCCTAACCAATTGTTGCTGTTTTCCTTTTTGTGTAGCTCCCAGGATTCCTCCAGATAAACGGATTTTTACCACCACACACACTCCTAACTGTGTGTTCCAGGATGTCGATGAGAGGTGGGTGAAAGAACAAGGTTATGAAGGGCCTTGCATGCTTTTATTATTATTATTATTATTATTATTTTATGAAGTTTTTAGGGCTGTACTGTTAAACAGCTGTTTTTTGTTTGCTGAGCAGGGCGGTGCCTCTGCTGGGATACCTCCCCCAAGACCTGATCGGGACGCCCATTCTGCTCAACATGCACCCGAGTGACCGGCCTTTAATGCTGGCTGTGCATCGCAAAAGTAAGGAAGCACTTTTTTTTTGAATTTCTGAAAGTGAGATTATGCTGACTATGTTCTAATTAGTTTAGTTTTCCATATTTCCATACACCTTCAAACTTTTTTTCACATTTTGACCTGGTGCAACCACAGAACTTTGGTGTATTTACATGACAAACTCAGGCAAGATTGTGTCATAAAGATGACACAAAGTACTCAAATATTTGACAAATAAAAACCAGACCCGGGACTTTAATGCATTAATTTTGATTAACTGATTACACAGATATTTTTGTGTTAAAAATTTTATCTCAATTAATCACTTTTAAAAAAAAAGATTATATAGAAACCTATGTTGCATACCTCTGGTACGCCACAAGCAACATCTTCAAACGATGTTTCTCTTGGCCATCCGCGGGTTAATTTTTCCTTCAAAAACAATCTTATTGGAAACTGGACTAAAGACTATTGATAAAAGTTTAGCAAAAAGGAGTTAGGCTATCGTTGAAGTTATTCAAGTTTAAAATACCACCTCAAGATAAAACATGTTGCAGCAGCAGAGACATCCCCAAAAGTAATTTTTTAAAGGAAGTTACATGAATGATCAGGGATTCCTGAAACAGTTGAATACCGAATGAGTGCAATAGGTCTTTGGGCCAAATTTGATGGATGAAATATGTATGTAGGAAAAAAAATCTCTAGAAAAAAAAACAAAAAAGAGTTCAGTTTGAGGTTCAGTTTCAATAAAAAAAATCCAGGACTGAGATGTTTTGCAAAGGAGAATGGATCAAAGTAGATAAATGAAAAGATATTCTTAATAATGTTTTAGATTGCTACATGTAAAAACAATATTCAAACATCAATTATGCACCGTTTTCGTCTGAATTGAAGATTGTGGTTGTATGTTGTAGGTTTTGCATGTAGCTACAAAGATTGAATCCAGTAAGTTAGAGAACTCATCATGTTGCATTTAATCACTGTGTTGCAGTTCTGCAGTGCGCCGGACAGCCGTTCGATCATTCCTCGATCCGTTTCTGTGCGAGAAACGGCGAGTATATCACCATCGACACCAGCTGGTCCAGCTTTGTGAACCCCTGGAGCCGCAAGGTGTCTTTTGTCATCGGGAGGCACAAAGTGCGCATGTGAGTACCTCCCTCCTGTTGTTTTAAATGTGGAAATTATTTAATAATCCATATGCAAGAGGTAGATAACCTGACATGTCTGCGGTCTTCAGGGGGCCAGTAAACGAAGATGTTTTCGCAGCACCAGCTTTCCATGGAGGGAAAATGATGGATTCAGACATCCAGGAAATTAGCGAGCAGATCCACAGACTGCTGCTCCAAGTACGTCAAACACACACTTTCACGTTAACTCTATGCGCGAATGGGAAACCTTTTCCCTTCTTTTAACGGTCTGCTTCTTTGCAGCCGGTCCACAACGTGGGCTCCAGCGGCTATGGCAGCTACGGCAGCAACGGTTCCCACGAGCAACAGGTGAGCATCAGCTCATCCAGCGAAAGCAACGGGAACATCCCAGTAGGGAACACGGCGGAGGAGACGAGTAAGACCAAACCGTCCAGGACCTTCCAGGAAATTTGTAAGGGAGTCCACATGCTGAAGAATCAGGACTCTCAGGTCTGCATGCGCTCCTCGTCGGTGTGGCAGCCCAAAACCGAGCAGAGGAAGACCGGCGACGGTAAGTTCAGTTTCAGGTCTGAATCCAAAACCACTTTGCTGATACGATTAATGATTTTTAACCTCCTTAAATTTTAACGTAAATTGAAGTTTGGGTGCAAATGTCTTAATACACTTGAAATAAAATAGTATCAGTTCAACTGGCAGATTATTTGACTTGAAATGAAATGAAATTTTATTCGAACATGATACAAATATAAAAATAAAATAGTGCACAGTAACAAGGAGTGCATAAGAAAGAAGAGAAAATACAGATTTTTTTGTTTCAGTTAACATATCATGCTCAAAATGGGGTAGGAAGAAGTGAGAACTTATAAACTCCTACCCCCTAAACACTTGAAACTTTAGAGTCCTACTGTCATTAAAAAAATCAAAATCAAAGTGGCAGTCAGAAGTAACAGTTACTAATATTTACCTATACATTTTCCCATTTTATGCTGGTTTGTCTTTCTAAACCCTTACACCAAGTTATCTGCAATACACACCTTATTGCTTTCTGTCACCCATATGTGTATCTATTGAAAATTACCTCTTTGTACTTTCTTTTGAATTGTGTTAAACTATTGCTTTGTTTTAAATCTTCATGTAACTTGTTCCATAACTTTACACCTTTAATTGAAATACAGAAGCTTTTTCTTGTTGTTCTAAAATTGCGGATCTTGAAGTTTGAGTGACCCCTTAAGTTATACCCCCCTTCTCTTTCAGAAAACGTGCTCTGTATGTGCTCAGGTAACAACTTTTTAGATACTTTGAACATAAACTGAGCCATTTTAAATTCTACAAGCTCGTCAAATTTGAGAATTCTGGATTTTATGAAGAGCGGGTTTGTATGCTCATAATAACCGACATTATGGATGATTCTAATGGCTCGTTTCTGTAGGACGGTTACCGGATGTAAAGAGCTCTTGTAATTAACTCCCCACACTTCACAGCAATATGATAGATATGGTAAAATCAGAGAGTTATATAGAATATGAAGTGATTTAACATTCAATACATGTCTAGCTCTAGCCAATATGGATATACTTCTACTGAGTTTACTCTGTAAATGTTTAATATGAGGTTTCCAACTGATTTTGTCATCTATTATTAGACCGAGGAACTTATTAGCAAAAACCCTTTGTAGAGTTACGTCCTCTATTTGAACTTGGATTTCAGTATTTTTATAACAGTTCCCAAAGACCATGATTTTCGTCTTGTCCAAATTTAGGGATAATTTGTTATGGTCAAACCATATCTTTAACTTACTAATCTCTGAAGTGACTGTTGAGAGAAGATGCTCTAAATTGTCGCCAGAGGCTAGAATATTTGTGTCATCAGCGAATAAGATAAATTTTAATACATTGGACACTTTACTGATATCATTTATATAAAGATTAAATAAAATTGGTCCCAATACTGATCCTTGTGGTACTCCACAGACAGTCTCCTGCCAATCAGATTCCACATCTCCCAATTTCACAAATTGTTTCCGGCTCTTTAAATAACTCCTCATCCAGTCAGAAACTACTCCCCTAATTCCATAGCGTTCTAATTTTTTAAGTAAGATTTCATGATTTATTGTATCAAAAGCTTTCTTTAGATCTATAAATATCCCTACTGCCAGTTTCTTACTATCTGTTGCGTTGGTTATTTCTTCTATTAAGTCAGTTACAGCCAGCGATGTTGACCGGTTTGCTCTGAATCCATATTGACTGCTAATAAGTAGCGAATGTTTTTCTATGAATTGTTCCAGTCTTTTCTTAAAGAGTTTTTCCAGGATTTTAGAAAATTGTGGGAGAAGAGAGACAGGCCTGTAGTTAGTGAAGAGGTGTTTGTTGCCAGTTTTATACATTGGTTTGACCTTAGCTATTTTCATTTTGTTGGGAAATGATCCTGTTTGAAATGATAAATTGCAAATATAAGTTAGTGGTTTAGAGATTCCTTTAATTACTATTTTAATAGTTTTCATGTCCAGATCATCACAGTCAGTGGAAGTCTTATTTTTACAGTTATTCACAATGTTTATGATTTCTTCTTCTAGTACAGGGTTGAGATATAAGGAGCTGGGTCTAGAATTAGACCGAAACATGGAAAAAACTGTCATGTTATAAATAAAATAATCTGCCAGTGGGACTGTTTTTTTTATTTTTTATTTTTTATCAATATTGAGGAATTATTACCTGAAAATAAGATATTATCTTGCTGATAAGCTACTTGTAAGTTAGCCTTGTCTTATTTCAAGTGTATTAAGATATTTCCACTGGAAACTAGATGGAAACTACTGGGTGAGATTTGTGTGTTTTGCAATGTGTTTACATATCGGAGTAGTACAAGCAGCACAAATCTATGTCGCTCTCCTTGCGTGGTCTCTGACATCCTGTTCTCTTCGTTCAGGGTCGTCTGCAGCCCAGAGGAGTTCAGGTGTGCGTGTACGGGACTCCGCCCCCCCCTCACAGGTCAGAGACAACACTGGAACCAACATGGACGACTTCATCTGCAAAGACCAGACTGTGTGCTCCTACCAGCAGATCAGCTGTCTCGACAGCGTCATTAGGTGTGTGGCCAGGAACCCCTGCGCTGTCTACCTGACCTTTGAACTCTGTGGATTAAACTATCGCTGATTCTTCCTGTAGGTATCTGGAGAGTTGTAACGTCCCCATCACAGTGAAAAGGAAGTACCAGTTCTCATCCAACACCACGTCGTCCAACTCGGATGACGACAAGAGGGGGTCGGAAGATGGTATGCAAGTGCCTCAGGGGACACACCCAGGTTTGAAGACTTTTAGTAAACATGCAGCGCTCTGTTTTAGTCCACCTTTTACTCTGTCTCAATGTATTCATCCCTCCTGATCTCCTGCAGATCCTTTGATGCTCGACACCCAGCCAGGCTTGTCAAACATGAAAGCACCTAAGAAGCCACCAACTGGGGCAGCTGCTGTGGTGGGGGGCACTCTGGCGCCCCTCACTCTGCCCAGTAAGGCTGAAAGTGTTGTCTCCATCACCTCACAGTGTAGCTACAGCAGCACCATCGTTCATGTGGGAGACAAGAAGCCTCAACCAGAGTCTGGTCAGTTTCAAACTTTTTAAAACTACCGCAAAGCCAAAAATCAACTCGTCTGACGGTATTCTGCATCTGACGTGTGTTACAGAGATCATCGAAGATGTTGCAGAGAGCCCAGCTCCCCCCGCTGTGCCGGTCAGTATGGTGTCTCCACCCAGCCAGGAGAAGGAGGCCTACAAGAGGCTGGGGCTCACGAAGGAGGTCCTGGCAGCCCACACCCAGAAGGAGGAGCAGGCCTTCCTGAACCGCTGCCGAGAGCTCCACAATGCCAGGAGCTTCCAGAAGGAATGTTCCTCATGTTTGCACAACCAGAGAGGCCTGACTAACGCCGAAGGTACTTCATGTTCAGTATCAGACTCAGACTCAATCTGCAGCCTTTATGCATTATGTCCAGATTCAACCACACGTTGTTGTGTCTTTTGTTGGGATTTTATGTGGTAGACCAAAACATTGTGAGCAATGGTGTCGATTTCATGCACCGTTTTATAATTGGAGTTTGCCTGTAGTTTTAGTAATGACAGCGGAAGAAGAGAACAAAGCTGTTCAGTTCATTTTGGTCATACTTCCAAATATAGAATTAACATCAACAGCCATGTCCTTCAGCCATCTCTTCGCCATGGAGACGGTTGTTTACAGCACAGATAATTTCCAGCTTCCAACTGGTGCATTTACCAAACTAGCAAAGCATTCATTCAGGGGGTTGAGTTCAAATGAACAGCGCACTTTTGGGGAGATGATGACTCAAGCTGGTGGGTTGCTGGTTTAAACCTCAGCTTCGCCCGTCTCTGTCGTTGTGCTCTTGGGCAAGACACTTTACCCGCCATACCTGCTCGTGGTGGTTAGAGGGCCTGATGGCACTTCTGCTACAATGTACCTTACCGCAAACAGTGTGTGAATGTGTGTGTGAAAGGGTGAATGACTTATGTGGTGCAAAGCCCTTTGGAATCTTATGGACTTGATAAAGCACTGTACAAGTACCGGCCATTTACTTTTCACATTTTACTTTGAATGCAGGGTTTTGACAAGGTGTGCCACTTGTAATCCCAATAAACTTTGTGGTTGCACCTTGACAAATGTGAAGAATCCTGTAGGTATAATTGCATGGCAACCCATTGCCACCTTTCTTACTTCTGCATGTCTCCTCAGATTCAGCTGGTCAACAGGGAGTTGCCAAACAAGGCCCAACCCGGCCAGAGACGACCACCAAGAAATGCAACCGCAACAGGAAGTCCAAGAAACCGCGGATGAAGCATCCTGACTCGTCTGACAGCGCCGTGTCCAATCGCAAACCCCGGCCCCCTCTTCAGGGTCTCAACCAGACGTCTTGGTCCCCGTCTGAAGCATCCCAGTCAGCTTTTAACGTCTCCTACCCCACCATGGTGCCTGCATATCCGCTGTACCCGCCAACGCCTGCTGCGCCAGCTCAGGGGTCCCGCCCCGATGCGTCTCAGTCCTCTGCCTTTGGGGAGGGGCAGAACGCCCAAGCCCCCCCCACCAGCACTCCGTTCCCCCCTCCGATTGTTACACCGGTGGTGGCTCTGGTGCTGCCCAACTACCTTTTCCCCCATATGGGACAGTTGAATCAGATGAGCCAGCTCTGCGCCACGCCCAGACCAACGTTATTCACAGAGCAGAGCCAGCCCCCACCGACTTACTCTACCCAGCAGGCCTTTCAGACGCCACCGGCGGCGTACCCAATGCAGACCCAGCTCTCCTTCACCCCCCAGCAGCCATTCCCAGTGCAGACTGCCTTTTCCCCCCAGCACCTGTTTCAAGCTGCGCAGGCCCCCTACGCTACCCAGCAGCCCTTCACCGCCCAGCCGTCTTTCCCAGTGCAGACACCCTTTGTGGCTCAAGCCCCCTACCCAGCTCAGACTTTCCCCTACACCATAGCCTCCGAGCCCCCCAAAACTCTCACAGCAGAGCCCAGAGAGGGGGCAGCTTCTCGCTCCTCCACTCCCGCCTCGGCGGCCCGGGAGCCCACCACTTCCCCTCCCCTGTTTGAGTCGCGCTGCAGCTCCCCGCTGCAACTCAACCTGCTGAGCATGGAGGAGGGGCAGCGCTCACTGGAGCGGCAGGACAGCACCACAGTCCAGGCTGGGGGTCCAGGCAGTGGGGCAGCAGTTGTGACGGGGGCAACAGGAGACAAGGGTGGAGCTGCAACCAAGACTGATAATCACCAACAGGTGAGAAGCGTAGAAAGCTCAGAGACCCCCTGAGAACTTCATCCTGAGACTGAGAAGTGTCCTAACTGATCTTCCTTCGTTTATTTCAGCTGGAACCCAGAGGCAGAGGGGCTCACAGCGATGGCAACTCCTCGTCCTGTGACCTTCTGGACATCCTGTTACAGGAGCAGGAGGACGCTCACTCCGGCACCGGGTCAGCCACCTCAGGTTCCATGGGCTCAGGTCTGGGTTCAGGTTCGACATCAGGCTCCGGATCCAACGACTGTCGGACCTCAGCTAGTGGAGCGTCTGGCAGCAGAACAGGTGAGCTGAGAAACATCCAGGTCCTTTAAGCTCATGAGAAAAATATATGCAGTTCTTAGAAAAACTCTTCTGACCTGTTCCACATTTTTGGTTTGGAGTTTTTTATGACAGACCAACTCTAAATACCTGGCATGGATTAGTATTGAGCTCTTTTTAACCCAATACCCCTAAGTGAAACTTATTTTCCCTCCTTGTCGATTTCCCACGACTTGTAGGAAGCAGCAACACCAGCAAGTACTTCGGCAGCATCGACTCTCTGGAGCACGACCTGAAGGGAAAAGGCAAGATGAGGAGCGAAGGCGGCTCGGAGAGCAGCAAGTCTCAGCCCAAAGTGTCCGCTCAGGGGGAAGGGGAACATTTAATCAAATACGTTCTGCAGGAGCCTCTTTGGTTGCTCATGGCCAACGCTGACGACAAGGTCATGATGACATATCAAATGCCATCCAGGTGGGTTACTGTTGGAAATCAAAATGTTATGATCTTTGATGTCTTCTGCTTGGGTTTTATTTCAACAACTGCTTCCAAAACAGGGACATTCAGAGGGTTCTGAGAGAAGACAAGGAGAGGCTGCGACAGATGCAGAAGAGTCAGCCTCACTTCACCTCAGAGCAGCGGCGGGAGCTGGTGGAGGAGCATCCCTGGATGAGGAGAGGAGGCCTCCCCGCAGCTATCAATGTGAAGGTCAGGATCACACATTACAATCTGCCTTTACTGACAGAGGGCAGAAATGATTAATATGATTAATCGATTATTGAAATAATTGTCTACTAATTTAGTAATCGATTAATTGTTAACTGGAGTATACACTTTCAATAAGACTCAAAAAACTCCAGAGGCCATTTGCTGAATAAGAGTCGTTAACCTTCTTAAATGTTGTAAATTTTCTACCTTGTTGATCCTTAGTTTTTTTTTTTTTAACACTGCAAAATAGGCCTGAAACAATTAACCATGATTAATTAATTATTGAAGTAATCATCAAGTCATGTAGTAATCAATTAATCGTTTACTGGAGTATCGATTACTTGTTGACAAAAATGCCACTTGGTGGAAAAAACCCCAACACATTCAAAGCAATAAAAAAGCCAAAACTGTACAAAAATACAGCGATTCTGCATTTTAAATAAAAACACATTTGTCTGTTTTAGCCAATACCTCTCAAGTGGAGTCGTTTCACATTCACCCAGTTCAGATTTACTAGAGGAAGGCATTTTTTTCTTTATTAAAATCAGAAATTGAATTTTTTTATTTGCATGTAAAAAAGGCTCAAGTGGTTAAATAAAAAAAAAATCTGTAGAATGTCCCATTTTCTAATCTGATTAATCATCAAAATCAATTACTAAAATAATTGTTAGTTGCAGCCCTGTCTGACAGAAACAGTACAATTATTGTGTGTGTTTTTGTGTGTGTGTCTTTAGGAGTGTGTGTACTGTGAGGACGCTGCTGCTGGACCCATAGAGGAGGATCTACCCGACATGGACATGGGCGAACTGGGCGAGGATCTGGGCAGAGACACTGAGAGAGGCCAGAGCCAATCAGAGGAGCCCAAACCTCAGCCGGACCCTGGCTTCTGAGGGGCCAACGAGGGGCGGGGCCACTATGGTTCATGGACCTTTTTAGGCATATACACACACTGGACGTGCCTAAAACACACACACACAACAAGAAGAAGAGCTCAGTGTGGCCACTGTTATTCTCAAAGAGGTGTGCCAGTTGTGTGTGTGTGTGTGTGTGTGGATGTTGGACCGTGCACAACGGCAGTTCCTCATTCCCCCCACATGGGGGGGTAGTAGAGCTTTATAAGAGTTTTGTAGCTGGGACCTACCTATAGTATTTTTTCTGTTTCACACACACAAACACACAGTCTCTACAAAAAAAATCTGTCTCATTTTTTTATTGAAACATTTTCCTGTCTTTTGTCAAACACAGGGCATTTATTCTGATACAGGTGAAACTGATGCTTAGTAATATATAAAATTTTTAAAGATGTTATTTTTACAAAACAAAAAAAAAGTGACTAAAAAAACAAAAATCCTGTGAAGCTCCACAGCATTCCTGTTATGATGCTGTGCTGCTCCACGTCCTGTTTGTGCTTTCCTTCAGACCCCTTCCCATCAGGATTTATGAGAAACAGTCGACCTTCGTTGGTTTTTGTGAGCTGTGAGTCTCACAGTTGTGCGTCATGAATAAATTAAGATTTTTCTACATTCTTTGGACCTGAGCGTGTGAAGTATGAATGTGTACAGCAGTATTAGCACTTGACTCAAGAGGACGATTGGTGGGCTGAGTGAAACTCGCCTCAGTGGTGACAATCTGATACAGAGATGATATTTATTAAAAGAATACTATTATTTTTGGTAGGTGGTAGATCCAAAATAAATTTTAAGCTACAGCCAAATTAATACTACTATGAGATAATATATTAACACTCTAAGTATGATTGTAAGCACTACGGATTGTTTAACTTTGACGCTGAAGCTCACTCCGTTCAGCGAGAGTTGTCACAGCTTGAAAAGCTGCCAAAAAATATGTTTGCAATTAGAAACAATCAGCATCTGAAAAACGATGCTTTTAAATAAAGGTTTTAAAGAAAGAGGGTCAGTTTACAGGTGCATTTTTTAAAAGTTATATTTGTGCAAACTCTCAGCCTACAGCGAAAATTCCTCAGTAATTTTTTTCGTCATGTTTAAGTGATGCATCACTACAACACTGTAAAACAAAGAGGTGGGAGGTTTGGCGTTATGCACAGCGATCTCAGTTCAAAACTCCCGGCTGTCTTTCTCCAAACTGATTCTAATTAATGCTATTGTGATTTGGCGTGTGCATGTTGCAATTTAGCTAACTGAGTTCTTTGAGAGCTGCAGTTCAGATCAGTGTTTGACTTTGAGCTGGTGGGAAAACATGAACAAGCGTAGCAAATCAGAGGGGCGCATTTCCCTCACGGGAGCCGCTCCTCTCTCCATCATTTAACAGGAAGTCATAGGAAACTGTGAGCCACGCAGCTGGAGCAGTAATGGGACCCGGGAACAACTTTGGTGCTACAATGCAGAACAGCTGGGGGCCTGTGAATGTTACACAGACTTGGACCAATAGCTTTGTTCATGTTTCTTCAGTTAATTTTCTTATTCTGTTCTTTTTTTTTTATCATCCTACTTTTCTATTTTCCTTGTGCGCGTTTGAGTTTTTTTTTATGTGTGTGTGTGTCGACGAAGGTAAAAGCTTTTGGAGCATCACCAGGGACGTACCCTACCTCTAAGTAAATCCTAGGTTACTGTAAGCAGATCATAGGATGTGTGTGAATGTGGAGAACAGAGCGATGAGTGATTCATGTTAAGAGTCTCTGAACATGCGTTTGGACTCCATCCTTCTTTCCCAGAGTTGACGCACAGAAAATACTAGCAACCATGGCAACCACACTGTCTCTGTCTCTTTATTGTTAATTTATTTCTGTTCAGTTTATTTCTAAAGGGGCCCTCCAACATGTACCTGTTTGTGAAGAATGCAGGAACATCAGAAGAAACATGAGAAATGAAGCTGTTCAGTATCTGGTTGATTGTCGGGGCCCTGCTCCCTTTGCTCTGTAAATGCACACATGTGGTACCTGAACACAATGATGTTTATAGAGTTTGCCGTATATTAAATGAGCACAGTTCTGTGCATTTTTGTAGCTGAAAAGTTCGAATGTTGAAAACTTGTAATAAAACTACAGTAATGGAACCGTTGTGACTTTTTTTATTTTTAGTTTCATGTTGTCATTGCTCAGCTCATTTCTAAATATAAGCAGGAGAGTCCCAAATCAATACCAGTTTAGGTACCTACAGATGAGTGAGTTGTTCTATTTTACGTAATTAGTCTATGATAGTGATTCTATCGCTAACAATGAACTAACTCATGTTATTTCTATGTACTTGCATCTCCTGGTAAATAAGTTATTTAGCTCCTGTAAACCCAAATTCATGCTGGAGTTGTACGTTAATGTAGAGTCTTTGTAGGACCAAGATTGTTGATCCACTTTTCTCGGTAAGTTTTTTTTTTAAATATACTACCCTGTAACCAACTACCTTCGAAACACGAAAATTACGTTTATCTTTCTCTCTATTAGAACGGTTGGAACAACCGTACAGGACACAGACTTTAGGCATTTTGATGCTGGATCAACAGAAATAAATGGGCTACATTTACTTTCTGCCCTCCATCTGCATTGGGTGACGCCATTGCTACACCCAGCAAGAAGCTGATGCTTATGCTTCACACAGTAACTTGAAAACAAAATTATTTTATTTAGAACACAGCAATTCAGATTGTTTATTCTTCAAATTACTCGTTAAAAGACCTTTTTTTTTTTTTTTTTTTTTTGTTAGAATTTAGCTCCATAGCTCAAAATTCAAGCCGGATCAGGCCAAAATTATTTACTTCTTGGTGGAGCCTGGCTTCTGTGGCACGTTTAATAAGCCACTCACAACATGTTATCAGACCTGATCCTGCAATGCATCTGGATTATTTTAATCTCATCAAACATACACACTACTATCCTGCCAATCAGCCAAGTATATAATCAACTCACTTCATGGAAAGGTTTAGAACTAGACCCAACTGTATATTTGGTTTTTGCACACTGTGACACGCAGCTTCTGCTGCTGTTGCTGATAGACAGATGGAACAAACCTGTAAAAAATGCAGATATCAATGTTTCCTGCATATTTATCACATTTTTAAAGACAGTAGGGGAACCCCGCAGGTACCAACGTGACCCGGAAACGGTTAAAAAGAGCTGTGTCAGTACAAGAGTCTTCATGGAGCCAGATAAGATAAATATAGTTTTAATTTAGGGGAAAAGTCAGGTTTTAAAATTGTACTTGTATACCATCTCAAGAAGCTGTTCCACTTGCGTGGAGTCGCTCATGTTCGTATCACAAACATAATGCCGTTGGTCACACATGTCCAGCACCCACTGCAGAGACGCTTCCTTCTTTTTTATGTGATGCTCAATTGTCCTTCCCTTCAGTGCGTCTCCATAGGTGAACAGCACCACACAGCTTCCCCACACGCCGTCCCCCAGCACTCTGACGTGCGTCTCCACCGCCTTCCTGTCCTTCTCTGAGAATGAGTCCACAGGAACAGCCAGCAGGAAGATCACTTTGCTCCCAGCAGGACAGAACGACGGGCTCTTCAGGATCTCTCTCTTCACCTGCGCAGGTTTAGCCTGACCAAACAGACTCCACCCAGGGGTGTCCACCACCGTCACAGACCACCCTGAGATCTCTGCGTGCCCCGCATGGCACTGAACTGTCTTTTTGTCCCTCTGAAACTCCTCTCTGCCCAGGATCATGTTGCCTGCGGAACTCTTCCCTGATTTTCTCCTTCCCAGCAGGATGAGGCTGAGTGCAGGCCTCAAACCGTCTGTGCCTGCAGTTACACACACCACAGTCAGGTTATTTCACACAAATTTCAGCAGTGCCTGACAAACAGTTCTTACCTCTTTGCCTTCCTGAGCCACTCTCTTGTCTTTGTCCTGGACGATTATCATATACCTGCTGCCTCGTGTTCCACCACTGTTCCACCCTCACATTCAGAACTCCAAGCTGAGTTCTCACTCTGAAGGATATCTCTCTGATCTGCTCTGAAACCTCTGCCATCTTCCGAATCTTCCAAATGAGCTGTCGAACGTGAAACTGTGCCGTACTGGACTGGCTGGACATAACCTGGTACCGGTGTCCACATCGCTCCAGCAGCCACTGCAGAGTCCGACCCTGTCGCTGTATATGCTCCTGGATTGACAGGTGTCCTGTAGAATGCAGACCTTCGCCAGATGAACCTAGTCTCAACTGACAACGCTAAAGAATGAACGTGACAAACTAAGGAACATACTGTGCAAAGAGAGACATGGAAATATGGATGCTTACTTGTAGTGTTATGAACTTTTCTATGAGAAAAGTACAAGTGCTTCTCAGAAAATTAGAATATCATCAAAAAGTGATGCTTATGGCTCACAGCTAATGGAACCTCAAAACTCAGTTGTGCATGAAAATAAAATACCATAAAACATTACAATAAAGTTTTTTGCTTAACACAGAAATGACTGCTGACTTGACAGTTATCCAGCAGACAGTCACTGACACCATTTACAAGGAGGCTGAGGTACATAAAGTTATTGCTAAAGCTGTCCGCTAACAGTGTGCCTTAGTGCAAAACACAATCAAGAATCAACGTTTCAAGTGCCACCACACAAACCTGTATCCGGGACCTGGGCTACAGCTGTCACAATCCTTGTGTAATGCCACTCCTGATCCAGAGACAGCCTCAGAAGTTTATTACCTGGGCTAAGGAGAAAATGGACTCCTCCAAAGTTCACCTCCAAACATTTATTCTGGTCTGTTTGAATTCTAATGATTAGTGGAATCAAATTATTTTTCACACTATGACTTTCAGCAAGTTTTACTCATTATTAGACTGTGTGCGCCAATGAATGTTGTCTTCAAGTAGCGATCAGGTGTCAGCTCAATGTAGCCGTTTAAATACAGCACCGTGCAGTTCCACTGTTGGCCTCTAGATGTCAGAAACGAGACCTAAATCGCTGACGCTTTTAACCTCAGAGGTTAGCTCTTATGCTGCGTTCCAGAATGTTTTCAGGACTGGGAAATTCTGACTTCTCAATCAGAAAAGTAAACTCGAACGCCCTCCGTAGTCGGATTTCCCACTGGGAAAGAAAAAGCAACTCCGCCTACTCCCAGTTATGACTTGAAAGACAGACTTTGTGTTTCAGTATGGTCAACAACTGGAACACAGAATCAGATCTGGGAACAACATTGGCAATAACATGTTTTTCTCTACGACGACCAAACTAACAAGTAGCAGAATCCCCATTGAATACCATTAATTACATCTAAACAGAGGTTGTGTACCCATAAGAAGCCCTGGTTTTTAGTTAACCCACCATAATAGCCGCTTAAGACACTTTGAGCCAGGAAATTATTGCCTTCTCGTTGTTTAAAGAGAAAACACATCTAGGTTGTCATGATGAGCTCACATGTTTGATGACGCATACTGAAGTTAGCCAAAACAGGTCACTGAATATGGAGGGTCAGTGGTGTGTTTGGCAGGTTATGAAAATCAGAAGTATGATTTTAAACATGCCACTGACTCTTTCTTCATAAAGCTATAGAAGAGGGCATCATTAAAATTAAAATTTGAAAGCAATATTTTGTGGTGACATTGTGAATTGTGATAAACCATTTATTACCTATTTTTTATGTTTTGTATGGCTGTGGCAGCATTGTACATTTATTGCACAACAAACACAAATACTTGAAAAACATTCCCATTTTCAACAGGCTTCTGGAGGTGGCCACTTTCTCATAAAGTGAGATTTATCTGACTTTTAGAATTTATAATTAAACAGTTTGTGTGTTTAATTATATTTTCATATTTACTGTCATGTATTGGTGCTCTCATGGAACAAATGGAGGTGAAAATACTAAAAATAAAATTTCACATAACTGCCAGTTTTGATTTTTTTTTTAGATCATTAATATGAAATGATAATTTATCATGACACTAATTCAAAATTCTGATCATAATAAAAAGAAATTTGATATGATGATACGATAAACGTCCACTCCTATATAAACTGCAACACTAATCCCTATGACTGAAGATTCTTTTCATGGCAGCTGAATGTTTGCCGTACAACCTTTCCTGATTATGACAGTGACGTCACTTTCATCCAACAGACCGTTTACCTAATTGGTCCCCGTGAGTGAATAGGATGATGGCGCGACTCCAGATGGGTGTTTCAAGCAGTCTGAGGTGGGCCTCCATGGCTCTCCACTCGTCCTGACCGAACACGGAGGAGATGGACAGCACCAGCAGGATGGCATCGGGTCCTGGGTGGCACAGGGTGAGAGCTCTCACCAGCTCCTTAGACACCCAGTGTGGAGTAGTGGAGTTGGGCATCCACCCTGGGGTGTCCACCACTGCCACCTGGTGGAGGGAGCTCGAAGTTAGTATCGACAACTTTCCATTGAAGTGAGCAAGGCTGTAAGCCGAGTTATTTGCCTGGAACCCTAAGACGGTTGCGTTCCTCCGGCAGCTCCGGGTGGTTTTCCCGTTAAAAGCTCTTCCTGAGAGGATGGCATTTCCTGCTGAGCTCTTCCCATTTTCTGTCTCACCCAGCAACAGTAAAACCAGTTGGGACTGATCTGATTTGGGATCTGACCAACATCCAGTATCTTTAAGTCATACACATAATACAGGTAATAATGTTCAGTAGAAATTGTTGGAAGTAACTTACCAAATGTGGCCATGTAAGGGCTCTTTAGACAGTTCTCCAGAAATAAACCAAAGTAGGGAGCAATCCTGACTTGTCTTGTTCATAATTCCTCTTGCATGTTTAAATGCTGCAACTGTAAACACTGTTCTGTTGAACTGCAAAAATTAGTGACACCTTAATATGAAGGCGTGTGGTTCCAAGGTCCAACGCTGAGGGCTTCCATGGAACTGAAACAGTCACACTACTAAAACACACACACCTGTGCCCACGCACACACAGGTTGTTGTCATAAAAGAGTTAGAGGCTGAAGAAGAGGAAATGTCAGTGTCTTCCATATGCTTCAGGAATAAAGCTCTGCAGGCTGGACTTTAGTTTATTACACTGTTCAAATTACAAGGAAATCTTGGCCTGATTATAAAGAGGTCCCCCCAATCTCTGGGCAGTTTCCCTTTTATAGGGCTCTGATAAACACACATGTAAACATATTAATTATCACATCCACATGTTCATCCTGTATGTCTTGTTTGGATCCTGGCACTGATCACGAGTCCATAGATCAACTTGTTTTTCAAACTCAGTGTCTTTTGACCTTTGACCTGTTTTCCAGAGTATTCCAAAAAGTCCTTTCTGTTTCAGACACTGCACACTCCCTTGACGATTTCTTTTGGTTTGTAATTTCTGTAACCTGGCAAAAAACATCACCTGGGCTCACAGCTACTGAGAAACGATTGCTTTCTGGAGGGATGGCCTCTTTTAAAGTTTAAAATTGTACTCAATTGCTAACGATTGACCATGATGTATGTAATTTGCCATTTTGATACTATGACACTAGGAGGAAATTGACTGCCCTGTAAACCACCTCCTTTTTCCACAACGCACGTATAAAATAGCCTTTCCAGCATCCCATTAAATCTTTTTTTAAAAGCTAACTAACCTCCAGTGGGACAAGAAAAGTGGCTTTGTCGTCCATCGTTGTTGTTTGTGGATGTTGCTTGTGTGTCAGAGTTATGGTCGTACCAGAAACGTGTGAATACAAGTGCTCTGGCCGGACCAAAACATTTTTAACATCTATGTAATTAATTGAAATTAACTCCCAGCCCTAGATCTGATAAACTGGAAGGTGGGATAATTTCTCTTTACAATGACTTTCTATGTAAATCTTTTATTTTATGATGGACTCCATCATATCACATGTTGCAGATGCAGTAGTGGGCTTGCTTCTTCACTTGTTTCTCAGAAAAAGCAACGTACCTACAGCTCTACATGAAGAACAGACCCAAATTCTTTAGCTATGCTCCACCTGTCCTCTAGTGGCCACTGTTACCAGATGTAATTGCTGCACCTGTTTCAGTCAGCAGAAGGAATTCCTCCTTTATGCCCCCCACCCCCCCCCCAAAAAAACAAGGACACATTGTAAAACCACTGTGTTGTCGACTTTTATTTATATATATATGTATTTATATACTACTGCCACTGTTAAAAAGTGTGACTCATCACATCATCACTTGTAAGCATAAATAAGAACTTTTTTTCTCTCTCTTGAAACCTGGTAAATAAACCAACTGAAAACAGTTACGGGTCATTTTCAGCACCATTGAATAGTACATTCTCTATATTGCATCAAGATATAAAAATATACAGATCTAGTGTTTCGTCTTCTTGAAAACATTCTTTCTGTGTTGTTCAATGGTATGAAACAAGAGAGGAAGAAAAGAGCCAATCCCTGTTGATGAGGATTGTTACCATTATTATTATTGTTTCCATGACCCCATCCTTACGAGAGCTTCACTGGACCGTCCATCCGTCCATTCATTCACAGCACTTTGTAAAGCATCAGTAGCAGCCACACGTGGGAGAAACAAAAGAAACAAAATACAAGTGAAACATTTAACGCTCACAGAGCCTCCGGCCCTCCCGACCGCTGTTAGCGACAAAGTGAAGAAGATGCTGATAGTCATGGGAGTGCTGCAGTGCAGTGGGAGGGGAAAAGGGGGCGCTGTGGGAGAACCAAGCAGCTGTAACCCTAACCATCTCTGTTCCAGTCGCTCTAAGAAAAGTTTATCCACATTTCAAAGTGGTGATAATGCTCAGGGTGCTGTGCTAATACCCTCCTCCCCCCATGCTCTGAATGAAAAACAAACATACTCAAAGGAAAAACAATGCAAGAAGTCAGGTTTAATCATCTGAGGCAAATGAGAAGATTAAGAAGAGTTGAAGGCGCAGTCAGGATGAGAGTTTGGTTTGCAGTGCATAGAGAGGGACTTCTGACATGGGTTCACCTGGTTGGTTGGTGCATTGGGGTTATTGCCCTGTTTTTTGTTTTTTTGTTTTTTTTGCTGCACACACACATACACACACAGTAAACACACGCCTGCAGTCAAGATGAGCATGACACAGCAGTAAGAACAGACAGAGAACAGAGCTGGTGGATCGGGGTTCCTGTGGAATCCATGGTGTTCTCTCCAGCTGCAGCTACTCGGCTGCTAGGTGGGGAGTCATCATATGTGTTTGTGAGGAACTAATGTCCAAATATAAATGTCCGTCCGTCTGTGCGACAGCCAAAGCCGAGCCGCGTCCTTCGGGAGTCCTCACATCCGCGAGGACGTAGCCAGCTCGTAGAACAAGACGTAGGCGTCGCTGCTGCGCACTTGGCTGGACGACATTGGCGTTACTCTGCAAAGAAAGAGAGAGAGATCAATGAGGTGTGATCTACCTGGTGTAGACACTGTGCTTGCTGGGAGAGATCTTTGCCGTTGTTGCTGCAGAGGAAACACTTGGATTGTTTAGAGATGATAATAACAGCCTTCTGTCTGGGAGCTTTTACACAGTAAAAAGCTCCCAGACTTATCATGTGATCAGATCTCAGTTTCCTGGATATAAACTCAAGCTGACGTTATCGGCAGGTCATTATCACGTCTGCTGATATTGTCCCTACTCAAATGCCTAAGCCGAGGTAATTATACATAGTTAGACAAAAACGTGGGATATTTGTTTTCCAACCTAATCCTGCTTTAAACTTCTCACTGACCTATCCGCTGAGTTCTCTGGTCTTCGTGATGCTGATAATTCACTATTAGTATCTAATATATTTCACAAAATAGCTGGACTGGTTCTCAAACTGTGCTTTCACTCCTGTATGTAGGAATGTTAAACTACAACCTGACAAATCTCTTCCTGCGTTGGTGTTCAAACCCACCTGGAGTCGTTAAAGGTGTACCATTCTCCCGAGCTGGGATTGCGACAATAGGCTGTGTAGTGACCTCCCATGGTTGTGCCTGAGTGGTTGGACACTGCATACAGGTTATATACTGCATTTGCTGCAGAGAGGAAGAAAACAAAATAAAAGTTAGCTAAAAGGTTGCTGGCGAACTAATATGGCGTCATGTTTAATTATATGAAGAATGGAATGAAAGGGGAAAGAGCTTACTGCTGTTTTCAGAGGCAAACTCTCGAAGGTCGAGGTCCTTCATGGGGAAGTTAACAAAGGTGGACAGTTTGCTGGTTCGTCGTGCCTCAGAGAAGCGTTTCAGGTCTGCAGTGGAAGGAGAGTCAAGGAGCAGTTGCTTTTTGAATCCCTGCTCCCGCTGTCAGAAGACTTAAATGCAACACGCTTTCTCTGTATGATTAAACAAACTACTGGGGTTTTCTAGGCTTCCGGCAGCAAAAGGTCCATGGCAGAAGGAAAGGATACGCAGCACTAGAATCTTGGGGAACTTCTGTATTGTGAACTTCTTTGTGCACCTCCTCCTGGCTTTACATCTGTAGCATGTCTGCAAAGAGCAAGCAGAGGAAGATGAGTCATTAGCTGCAAACAGCTGGAACAAACAGCCGATCCAACACCTTTAGATCCACAGGTGTTGGATCTAAAGGTGAAACGGAAACATAAACTCTAAGCTCTAAGTAAGTAAGTAATTACACTTTATATTTATATAGCCACTTTCACAAGTTAGAAACCACAAAGTGTTTTACAAAATACAAGACTTAAGAACACAGAAGACAAAACAGAGGGAGGGATAATACAGCATAAATGTGACATAAAATAAAATAAATTGAAAATAAAGCCAATCTGAATAAATGTGTCTTCAGTTGCTTTTTAAAAGTATTAAGAGAATCAAAGTTAGAGCATTCCACAGTGTGGGCCCACGGCCATAAAGGCTTTCATCCCCTCTGGTCTTAAAATGAGTGCTTTTACTGTATTAAAAGCCTTTGACTGGAAGATCTTAGGCTTCCAATCCATCAGTTTTGCTCCATAAAAAAAGGGAAATGAGCCTTTAAAATGTGCAGCGTTCACCAAACGGAGCTAAAACGGGATAAAAACTCGGAATGTGTGCAGCTAATACATCTGCTGATATAAAACATATTACAAGGTAAAAATACAGCAGGAGAAATTGCTTGGACAAGCTTCGGTGAGGAGGTTGGTTCCTCATGGAGGACATCAGATGAACTACTTGGTGTCCATCATTGCAGCATTTTAAACTCATATCTGAACGTCACTGAAAACATTTTTATACTATTTCAGATAGATACTCACTTTAAGAAAAAGCTAACTATTATGGTCAAATTATTCAGCTGCCGCATAGACAATGCCTCAGGGATGGTACAGCAGCACCCCCTGCTGGTCTTTGTTTGCCAGTAACATTTGCTTATATTAGTTGCTATTATTGTTGATTTTATTTGATCTAAAACACAAAATGTGCAAATTCTGTATTTATTTAGTGTTTTATGTGTAAATACACGTCAGCTTGTGTTGAGGCATCATAGTTACTACTTCTGATTTTGTCCTGCATAAGACTTTCAGAACTTTCTTCCACTTGATCAGTGAGTTTCCAACATGACATTAAACTGTATCCAGTCGTTGCCATGGATACCTACCGGCTTCTCATCCCCATCGAGGACGTCCTCTTTGGTGAAGAGCCGCATGCAGTCCATCAGACTCACCTCGCCGTAGCCCTTCTGAGCACAAACACAGACGCATTCACATTAGCAAGCACCAAAACAGACGTAGAATAAAAGCCCACAGAGCAAAGCACACAGAGAGACGGGAGAGAAACCAAAGAGCGTGTGTTAGGACTAGTAGATAGTAAAATAAGTCTCTGCACTTACTGGATGCAGAAAATAGTGTGTGTTTGTGTTGTCTAACCTTTGCGATAGGCAGAGAAAGATCCCAGAAGGGATCGAACACAGTGGAGCAGAAACCACAGTGGCTGCAGGTCAGGGAGCTCTTCAGCTGCCCCACAAACACATCTGGAACAGAGGAAAAGTTGACAGCAAATAAACCTCTGAGGTCAGGATTAACAAACAGGTCCAGTCTGCCAGAGATCACCTGACACGTCATCAGAAAAACAATAAATCCACTTTTTGACTCACCAACTATTTTACTATCCTCTCTTTCCAAATATTTACTCCACATCTTCTTCCCCTTTTCTTCATCTCTGTAAGCAGAACAGGTGAGAACTTATAAAAAAAAATTGTTGATTTATGATGGGAGCATGTTGGCAGAAAACTCATATATGATAAACATGAAGAGATATTTTCTTTGAGGTCCCTGGAGCATAAATTACGGATGCAACGACATATCAACACACGTATTTATTCAAAACAAAAGTCTTTTTCTGCTATGAACAGTTTGACTTTTTTGTTTGTCTTTTGGTGATGCTGTGGGCAGATTGTGGGAAATTTACGTCAGAGAAATTCTTTGGTCTGGAAAAAGGTCAAGCAGAGCGGAAGGCAGGAATCTCACCAAAGGGGATAAACAAAGACGTTAAGGGCTTCATAGAGTTTAAATAAAGTAAATACAGTCCTCCTACGGATGCAGGAATCACGTTGGCGGTAATCAAAATCAGCTTTCATCTGTGATTGCTTTGTAGATGCTGCAAAATCCGATTTTTCTCCTGGTCATTAAATGTTCTCCAATGCCCTTTGTTTTAGGAGTTCAGTACAAATCTAATAAAGGGCAAACACATGATTAGATGCATAATTAAGGGGAACTTTGTAATCCCTTACTTTTTTTTGTTTTTCAAAACTTCTACCTCAGAGAAGAACAGCGCAGCAGTGTATTTTTCCTCATATGGTTTTTATTCCATTTAATTGTGGAATTGAATCAGAATTGACTAAAATCAACATCATAAACAAACAAAGCCAGAATCAGTCAATAAAACCCTGATGAGGTGCCTCTGCAGCTGCCGCATAGATATGCACCTTAAGAAGTGCATATCTGTGCCACTTCTTAAACTTTCTGCTGATCTAATTAAAACTTTTTCTATGAACAAGTGGGAGGTGTCACGTCATGCTTATTAGTTTAATGTCAGCATTGCTTTATGTCTTAAAAGTGATGCTTTGTGTTCAGCTGAGGCTCCGCTGGCAGAAAAAAACAAGTTTTGTTCTTTCAAAGCTGCATAACAAATGATGCAGAATGTAACGAGTGCACTGCCTGTGGAGAAACTGCTTGTTATCCATAGATAAACATGAACCCTCAGGAGCAAGTTGAGGGTTGCACCTGACTCAATGCATAGTGTTGATTAGGTGAACACATGGGACCTGACCTACTTTACCTCCGACATGTAGTTGACACAGTTCATTACCAGGAGCGACATGTGAGGCTAATGAAGACTTTATGATTTGTGTTATCTCGAGGAGCACCAACCAGGCTTTTTCATTGGCCGATACCAATTTCCTATTTTGTTTAAGCTTTTTCCGCAAAGATTTGAACAGGACTTGTAGTATATGTGCAGTATATTTGGTGCATGCCTACTGAAACTGGAGATCAGAGGGTGTATGTTGCAGTATCAGATTGTTCACAGATTTTCCTATTTGCAGAGTTTTCTGTGGACGTGACTCCAAATTATTCATGGAGATTTTTTTCATAGAGCTCATCTAAAACATACCTAAAAAAATGAAACTTGGAAAGCTGCATATAAAGGTATATTTGGTGTTTGAACTATTCAAATAGACAGTAATAAGCTTTTTACTTTTGGGTCTCAAGTATTTGAGGTGGCTGTGATCCCTAACTCTCACAAACCCTGGTGATCCACATATGCAGCAGACATATGTTCCTAAGGTTCTTTGTATTAAGTTTAAATGGGAGTTTTCAGCTTTGACGCATAATGAACAGAGAAACAGAATCAGAATTTTCACTATTTGTTCTCTCAGTTGTTGCTCGAAGCTGTTTGAAGGAAAATGGCTGATTTTTTTGATAGATAGCTGATTGGTCCTTCACTAATTTTGCACTTATGATTGTCTGTTCACTTACAGCAGGTGGTCAAAGTCCTCCACGGTGCCCCTCGGCCTCACAGTGACCCTGTTGACTTCGTTATGCAGGCCGTCCAGCAGGAAGCGCAGGAACTCCTGAGCATCCTGTTGGCTGCAGCACACCAGCAAGAATCTCTGTTACATACATTCCCTTTCTCATTTAGAAACCTGCAGAAGTTCCTCAGTACGTTCCTGCACGTCTATCAATACCGGACAAAAACAAATGAGCATTATAAAGTAATGCAACATACTTGTATCCTACAAATCTGGGAGCGTATCTCTGGATCTGTGTTTTGAATTCAGAAGGGCTGACTGCCTCGCTGCTGGTCGACGTCCACATGATCTGGATCAGCTTAGCAAATTCTACCAACACACAAATACGGACGTTAGTCGCATGACAGAAAGAAAACATCCAATCACTGATTTTGCCCTTTTTTAACTTTAGCACACCATCACAGGGATGTTTTACCTCTTTGTTAAAAAAGTATCTACTTACACGCAGATCTAATTCAGAGCAAAACAGCTGCTGTGTGTGAGGAGTGTTTGTTCTGGACTCTAGGGGGCCTGTGTGACTCATGTCTCACCTTCCATGAGGGCTGTGTTGGTGCGGCTGTTGTTGTTAAGGTCTCTGCGGTGCGAGTTGTGCAGGCAGTAGTCACGCAGGCTCTGTGTGTTGCTCAGACACTGCAGGATACTGTTCATGAAACACTGTGGGGAAAACGGCAACATAAAACAGAGGAAAAGATGCCCCCCCAAAAATGTCCCTTTAGACGTACTGATCACGTTTTACATCAGCATCATTTCATTTTACAGATTTTGCCACATTGTGAAATGTTTCTGGAAAACACCCCTGAACTGTTTAGCTCCCCCATTTCACATCCTGTATAAAGACCTATCACACACATGGGAGCATGACAAGTGTGCAAACAGCTCCCGTCATGTGCCTACATAGATCACGTGCGATTTGGTGAGATCAAACCAGCAAGAGAGGCAGCAAAATATCAGAACGTCTGACTGAGTTACAGAACACACTCTCCATTTATTCTGCCCCGTTGCCTAGCAGAGACTGTGTCGACCCACCAGACAAACGGCTACTATAATTTACACAAGCAGGATTTTAGGACAACCCCAGTGAATTGGATAAGAAAGGCCCGAGATAAAAACCATGATATCTCCCTGCCAAAGGGGAAATCTGTCTCGTGACGCTCTATCCAGTTGCTGTAAGCGTGTGACTTTGCCTGGAAAATTAAGCGTAAACTGCTATTATGAGCCCTGTTATTATGTGCTTTACGTTTAACACCCTGTTTAGACTTTTATTTTGAAATACGAAATTAAGTAATTCTTGAGTTACTCTGTTGTGATGACAGAGGCTGGGAGTTTACTTACAGTATTTCCTAAGTTCTTCAATCCAACCAGGCCTTGGGCACTCTTTGAGTTCTGGAAAAAATAAACACAGAAGAAAAATAACATTTTTAGATAACCTAAATATGAGCATCTTAACCAGATGGGTTATGTGTTCTGTATGAATCTGGACTCTACAGGGGATAAAGTAATGTTCTTTCTGCAAAGATACGGCGTTTAAAGGAATTTCAGATGTTCCCACAGAGATCCTGCTGGGTTGATTTAGTTTGAGACAAAAAAAATCTATAAATCTGCCCACTGCAGGTGAGTGAGGGCATGCTGTTGCTCTGGAACTGACAGACAGGTGAACCTTCCTGCTGAGCATTATTCTGGCACCAGAACGTGTTTTTTTTTTTTTTTTTAAATCTCACAATTTCACTTGCTCTCTTGGTGCTGCCTACCAGATGGCAGAGATCTGATCAACAACAGAGGGTGTCATGGAAACACTGTAGTTTAAGGGTTTTTTCATTTTTTTAACACTCGCTTTCCCCATAGCAACAAAACCCAAAGCACAGCGCAACACGTGACGATTTCATAAAATCAGCAAATGGCCTGAAATGCTTTAGAGAACTTATGTCATCAGTTGGTGCAGTTACATTTCATTACATAAGTTGAGTTGTTACATAATTGAGCAGCTAAAGAAGAGCTAATAACGAACACAGGGGTGGATAAGAAATCCGCTGGTGTGCTTGACAACGAAGCAGAAAATATCAGATGACTCAACCTGAATTCATTTTTCACCGGCGTTCGTGGAGGTCTCACCGTTTCTGTTTTAATACCTGTGACAATATGCAACATTACCTGCACCACCCATTATTTTATGCATAAAAAGAAGCTACCTAACAGTGAAGACATGAAGTTGGCACGATGTTCAGTTATTCTTGTATTTTCTGGGCTTTGAAAGCAACTGTGCAGAGCTGGCAGCCTCACACCGGTCACCTGATCTCGCCCGCGGCTGAAATCTATCTCACTCACATGCTTCTTGTTCCCCTCGCCTGTGGTGTAGCTCTCTCAGAGCACCATGCAACAGGACCACCATGAAAACGGGCCAAATCCAAGGTGAGGCCACACAAGGCGTCTGGTCATGTCACTGTAAACTGAGCGTGAGAGCTTCCAGGGTTTTTAGAGCATTAACTCTGACGAAGTGACACAGAACTGTACGTACAACAGCTGGTTATCTTATTATGGGAACAAAGAGAGACAAAAAAAAGTGCAGTTTCTTTTAAACACAAAGGTGAACTGAAGTGCTCACACGTGAAACACTGTGACCTCAGAAACAGAGTTTGAGAGGCCGCACAGATTCACAGGCAAACATGACAAACCACCGTTCAGACTTGGTGACCTTGCTGACATGGGGGACTTGTCGTCAGAGACGACCAGTTGTAAAACTATCGGCACTAACACGCTCTCTGAGGGGCAGCGTAGTCTGCAGTGCATCAGCAGCAGTAATTAAACCATCTGGAATTAAAGGATATCACATCTGATGTATCAGTGCTGGGTTCTCCCACATGTTGCAGCTTTACACACCAAACATTCAGAGATAGGATTAGTTGGTCCCAGAATCTGAAGCTAGCTTCTCTTTAAAACCACTTTAATACCAAAAATTCACTTTTTTATCAATTTTCCCAGTTGTATCGGGTGATTACTTACAGAAAAGCCAATCAGTATAAAAAGCTACAATTTTAGAGAAGCTGAAGGCCTTGTACATGCGTAGCTGCATCTTTATAATAACAAACATCTCTGCCATATTGTTTTAAAAAATCATTTCGAACACACAGGGCCATTTTCAGAAAAGTTTTCATCCACATGATCTCGCACAAATATGCCTCTGAGTGTTGCTTTAAACATGCCAAACGCAAAGAGGGCGGCGCCCTCCCTCTAAAGAGATCCGCCGCTGAGCTCGATGACGTCCACATGATTGGAAGAGTGTTCGGTGCGTTTGTCCCTAATGTGAGCCTGCAGCTCATCTAGTTATATCAACTGCCACAAAAAGAGCTTTTTACTCTTACATAAATAACCTCCTGCCATCTGTCTCTTGCAGAGGAGCAGTGCAGAGTTGATGTGGAGGAGGGAAAAAAAAAAAATTCCTCCGTTTAATTAACTACGGCTTATCTAAATCCTCCTTTCTGTTTATTCCCTGCAGTGAGGCGAACAGATTATTAGCTCTGGTGGAGAAAAGTGAACACAGAAGCGGACACATCCTGTCCATCACAGGCCGACTGATGAACATCTCGGCTCTACTCCGTGTTTGTTTTTTCTCCGCACACACCAAGCCCCACCGCTGGAGCGAGCGCGTCTCCAATCTGCTGCATTCTGCTGAGTGACGCCACAGTCGGCCCCCAAAATAGCAGCTCAGATTTTAGTAACTGTGCTTGTCCACACACAATTGGCTGATCGTTCAGTGGACCGTCGGACGTCAGGACGGTAACGCAAACGTCTCTGTCTCCGTGGCAACGCCCCTTTCTTAAAACTTTTCTCCAAAATTTGTGGGAGAGAAAGCTACCGGAGACTATGACATCACAGCAAAGTGTGTGACTCAGAGTGTGTGTGTGTGTGTGTGTGTGTGTGAGATAATGAGAGTTCAGAGTAGGTGGAAGTGTCAGTGAGCAAATGGGAGCAGATGTGATGCGCTTTACACCCGGAATGAAGTCAGGGCGAGGCTGATCACAGAAAACAGAAATAATGCGATTAAAAAAAAGAGACAACTGATGGCATTACTGCTGGTGAGTTACGAAGCAGGACCCTCCTTGATAACACTCTTTAATTAATGTAGGAAGAACATTTCCATGTCTTCAGTTGTGAAACTCTGCCTGGTAATGAAAGTCACTTGTGTCTTATTTTATGTTCCGTCTTGTGTCGAGCTGACAGACTGTAACATGGAATTACAGCCCTTAGTTATTAAGTCTTTCTTTATTGAGCAGTGTGTCTAACAGCATCTGTGTGTGGGATGATTCAGGAATGCCTGGCTGCTGCTATGCTTCCAGCTTGCGGCACAGCAATAAAGAAGGATAAATATGTTATGGTAATCCTGCTCTCTTTTTCCATACTCAATAGGATACTGGGTATGGATTTAAGGCCAAGCACATGTGAAATTTATTTTGTTTCCTTGAGCTTAATTTAGTTAAAACCACATTAGGCACGGGCAATATGGACTTAGAATTTTTATCACAGTATTTGTGGTATTATAGTGTCAACAATAAAAAGGATGATAATGTATTACTTCATTTTTAGGTAACTGTATGGTTGTAAGTGCATGTCAGCATTTATAAAGTCACAAAAATAAATAAAAATACTCCCACTTAAAATATTCTTCTTCAGAATGCCAGTTACTTAAAGAGGTGTTATTTATATCACTAAGCTGCACACAGTCACTGCATGTAACTATATTTTTAAAATTTAACTGATATTCATTGATGCTCCTGTGGAACAAGCAGTGGAAAAAATTGTAAAAAATAAATAAATAAATTTCCAATAACAGTGTCTAGCATCAGTAATTGAAATTTATCAACACAACTTAAAATCAAAATTCTTATCATGATAAGAAATTATTCATGATAAGTTCTTATGTACAATAAATGCCCAACACTTGAGAAAATGAAAAGATTTCCATCATAAAGATATTTATGGATGCCTACATATGGTCAAAAGTTCTTAGAGCTTAGCTATGGGCTAACCTAGCGGTGGGTGAGTCTTCTTTCAGAAGCACTACAAGAGCAAAATCTCTCTCGTCAATACTGATTATTGTAGTTATAAAAGAGAACTGGTTATAATGAGTATCAACAGGCCAAATAGAACCAGAGATCAGTACCTCTCTTGAGTAAACGCATAGAAAGGGCAGGACACAGTTCATGACATGTAAGTTCTAATCTTCCAGGGTGGATAATACATTTTGCACACAGAAGAGAATAACTATGCTCTTTTCATAAATGTCAGAAGCCGCTCAGGCAGCCAGCGTGTTATTTTTGAAAGGCTACTCAACGGAGGCTGAAAGGCATCACAAAAAAAAAGAAGCTGCATTAAAGCCAAGCAGGACTGCTCTCTCTGAAGCTGGGAATAAGAGACAGAGGAAATGTCCCTCTGGCGGACAGCCAGGTCTACGGAGGTTAAAATCTGTCCGTCCACTGTGCTTCAGTGAATCTCAAAGTGTGCGACCGCTGGTAGTGCAGGAGAGGAAGTAAAGGGTCAAAGCAAGGTGAGGAAAAAGGAAGGGATGAATAATCTTTGATGGTGGCTTGGCTTTTTGGCTGGACTTCACAGAAAATCAGAGGAAGTCAACATCAGTAACAAAAAAAAACCCCAAAAAACTGAAGGTTGGAGATTTTCCCCTGACCACTCAGAGAACTTCATCACTCACCATAAAATGTGTTAATACTGAGTATAATCTGAGGAATTCAGCATAAAAATGACTGACGTATCTTCAGTAAGCTTCAGTAATCAGTTGATACTGATATAAATGTGGAAACTAAAGGTTATGAAACTCTCTTGGTTCTAAGGTAACTATGCCTTAGAACCAAGAGAGTCTTTGACCAAAGTCAATGGTCAAAGACCATTGACTTTGGTCGTTTTGACCTATATACTACCATCTTAAGCTAACAATTTTTTTCTGCTTATTAATATAAAGATGACAGAGTGCCTCAGCTGGACTACAGCTGCTTCCTGGCAATCTGAGCCTTGTTGAGGCTGGTGAAGGTGTGAGAACATAACAAGCACAGCTAGGACAAGCTAATGAGCTATAAGCTAATGACCCCTCGAGGGAGTGGTATATTTAGGACGACAGTTTGGGACAAAGAAGCATTCTACTCCTCTCTGTGTCACCTTATTTAAGTCCAGTATCAAAATCATAGTTGTTAAACAAGCTGGCCTTTCATTTCTATAGAAAAATCAAAGATTATTTTTTTGCAAGCTAGTTTTTGACTGTTTCAGTTTTTGTTTTGGACAAATAACAATATAAGTGGCGCAATATAAATAAATGAATGAATGTGATACCTGGTTGGGCTAACAAAAATAAAGTCAGAGGAAGCACATAGACAAAAGAAGCTACTAAGAGGGAAATGCATTTTCTCTAAGATATTGCTACACTCAGGCTGCAAGATAGTAAGAGAGCAAGACTTTCAGCAGGTACCAGGAAGGCCAAATGGAAGGTTTTTTCTGTTTTCTGTTTTTTCTTTTTAAGTTGCAATTTTTGTCTGCCGTGGAACATAATGAATTTGGAAATATATAGAAAATTAGAGTAAGGATCAACAGTCTCTTAATGAAAAAAAAAAAAAACACAGAGATGAATTCTTACAGTTAGAGAACATGTCCCCATTAATCAGGCATATGACTAAACATGCTAAAAGCAAAATGCTAACTAAGTATTTTGTTTGTCTTTGCAAGAAAATATTCTTTAAAATAACTGCTCTCACACACAGCAGGATAATGCTCCTGATGTAATTAATTAATGAGTGCTCATGACAAGAAAGTCAGAAAAAAAATATAACTGCTGTTCATTCATTTTGTATCATCTTGCATTATAGTATAGAGAAATCTGGTTTGGAAGAAATTGGTGTTAGGAGGTCAAAGCCATAAAAAAAAACATGGAGTAGAGGTCCTTTTTAGATCTTGTCGGTGTCCAAACACAGTAAATCTGTGAAACATAAACACCACATGTATGCAAGTTGCCAACAATCAAAGACGATGAATCAAAAATGATCCAACAGAAGCATTGGAATTAAAAATATTGGTGTTATGTTTCTAGCAAGCTTCAACAAACAATAACAAGCTCATCCCTGTGTCTCTACGGGCTGTTAACCAAACTTCACACCTTCAGCAGGATGCTTGGCTCCACCTGGCAGCCCTGAATGCCAACTGCTGATTGGCTGGCAAAACAATGTGAACGTAAGCAGCAGAACAGTCTGTTCTGACCTGACTATCTGTTTGGCAGTCCCTTAAAAACAGCCCATCTTGTGATCTGTGAGCAACTGTCTTTGTCAACTTTCTCCCATGTGAGTGAAGGTGACACATCCTAGCACTTTTAGCTGTGTGAGTGTTTTATTTCTCTCAGTGGGATGCAATCCGTCACAGCAGATCACCGAGTTACTGTGCACATGAGACGGGGACGATACAAATTAATATGTAACTCTGCAAGCCAATGTGCTGCCTTCTTGGCCAGAAACACCCATTAACCAGTAGATTTAGAGCAGAAATCACAGCATCGCTCAGTTAACCAGCAGGAAGCATGTGACAATACAGCAGCCCACTGGTTTCTTATGTAACTACTGTTCTGTCTCTGCTTCACACATCTTCAGACGAATGCACGGCTCTACAAGACAAACACACACAGAGCTGCTAGAGTTAACTACGAACTGACAGGCCCATGTTAACAATATGCTGAAGGCTGAAGCCCAACACCAACCTGTGTTTAAGCACAACATATCTATAAGTGAGCGAGTAGAAAAAAATCAACCATAACTCAAAACATGACAGCTTCAGCAAAATTGAAATTAGTGATGAACGCGAACAGCTTGATTGGCTCTGACGTGCCAGTCAAAAACAAACAAACAAACAAACAAAAAAATCAATCTATGCAGTCAGTGAATCTGTCATACTATTCATACTGACTACAACATAGAGTGGAAGTTGTTACTGCAGGAAGAGGGTTCAAAGTTAGATATTTTTCCTATCAGCTAGGTGATAAAGTTCCTGAAATAAATGTGCTTTTCAGTAATATTCTAATTTATTGAACGGGTTTGCACACTCTGCATGCCAATTATATGTCAGGTCAGTGGGGTGGACTTTGACTGCTTCTGGTGAAGAATTGGGCATCTCTGATGCTAAATTTCATGCAGAGTGAAGAGTGGTGGAGACATAAAATGAACTAGAAAATAGTGAAAAATGCTGGTTAATTGCAACCGATGTAATTACTGCAATATCCAACATCATTAGCATAACTGAATATTCTATCAGTCTGTTAATGATCCAATTTTGTCCAAGCACGTTTTTGCTCTTTAAACATGTGGTTGTCACAGGATATGCTGAATTTGAAATAGCTGATTATTAAAAATTAAGGCTGAGAAATATTAAAAAACCATAAGGCTGAGATGTTGCTGAATACTACAATAATGATATTGATTGTGATTAACACATATTTGCCTTTAATGATCTTGATCACTGGGATCTAAATCAGATCTGCACAAAAGAGATGGAGAAAGTTCATTCAAGTGGCCAATGAAAGCAAGTGAACTCTGGTACATGGCTGCAAACTGTAACATTTACCAAATATTGCATCCTGTCAGTCCTTCGGGATTGCAATATTTTATACATACTCATACTGTGATGAGCCATGAAATTATGTAAATTGTGCAGGAAAAGTGACCGTTCATGGGAGGAAAGCAGAAAAAAATAAAAAAATCATGCTGTTCCTAAAGCGAAATCATAAAATTCTGATCAGTCTAGCTCCAATCCAGAGAAACAGTCTGGTTAGTTCAAATGTAGCTAAAATAACCTGATATTGTTGCGTCTGCATCCAATGAACTTCTGTGGAGGATATGTCGGAAAGCTGTGGCAGACAGCTGGCTTGAACCTTGGAGCCTTCAGAGTTGGTGCACCGTGACACCGGCGAGGACACAAGGCAAAAAGCAGCCATTTAAAAAGCACAGACACCAGAGAGACATTCAGGACACGTTTCCTTGTCAACGTGCATGCCGAGGCTTGTAGAGAAGGAGGTACAGAGGACAAACAAGGGGCACAGAAGGACAGGGAGACGGTGACAGTAAAATAGACAAACGTGCCAAGCTGCTGCGCCTGGCCAGCGCTGAAGTGTGTTCTAATGTAATTTCTCATTACATAACAAAAGCTGGCACACAAAGGAGCTCCACTCCACACTGTAGTCCTGGAGGTCACATGCATACACAAGTGCACACTCTTTCAGCTGCAAGGTGATCACATTTTCAGCATTTTTATGTACTGGTTTGTTCCTTTTTTTTCGCCAGGAAAAGTACAAAAAAACATGCAGCTTCTGGTGTCTATGTTAACAATCAATGCATTTAAATCGCATCTGTCAACATAAGATGGAGAAAGTCAGATTTATCTTTTCAGCCAAATTATATATACATTGAAATTAACCCAGTTATCAGCCATCTGGTTCCACTTTAGCGTATTCCAGCATGTTCCTAATCCACAGCTCCGGTTCTCTGAACATTATGTTCTCAAATCTTTTACTCATCTAAACACTCAGCTGCGTCTCCCCTACAAACGGAGGGAGCTATCACACACATCATTAACAACGCAAAGCATACATAAAACGTGAGCGAGAAGGAGGTCACATCTGTATTTATTTCCCTTCAAGAGGCACACAGGAGCGGTGTATGAGAGGGATTACAGTGCGCTTATATAAGCAGTGACCTGCCGGTGCAGGCCCACTGATCCTGGAACAGCTCAGAGCGGCTTACCCCTGCAAAAAGACTCACTTGTTCGTTCAACTGACTCCATGACGTTCTCATGGCCAGTGTTGGTGACCGGACTTTACATCGAGTGACATGCACAGTACACCAAAGTTTGTACCTCCACACATGAATCTCAGCCTAACAGAATGTGTTAGGCTGAGAAATTAGTGAGCTTCTACAGCCAGATAGTGTACCGAGACGCGAGTTATTACACAAGAACATATTTCACACAGTCATAAGACATGCCTTATGAGCTCACAAATAGGAACAGCTCAACACAAAGCAGCTATAATTCTCCCTACTGCTGAGAAGAGCCTGTGAAGTTTTCCCCCCCCCGTCTTACCTTTGCTTGATTTATCAGGAGCCCCACGAACGTTGACACCAGCACCGACCCCGACATGCTGCCCTTCCTGCGCATCTCTTGCTTAAGAAACGGAAAAGCGGCTGCGGGAGGCTCCTCCGGCACTGTGACCGTGTAGGACTGTCGCATGCTCGGCATGCCGGCGGGAGGACAGAGGTCTTCTACCGGAGCTTCGTGTTCAAGCGGCAGCGGAAGCCTGCGCTGCTTGTCGTTGTCTGGTCTCGCGACGTTCACACGTTTAATGAAAAACTCACCGGCGGCTCTCTTTCATTCATTCACTAACATTACGTAGAGACGTCACAAATCACGCCAAATACACAGAACCTGTAGCAGTACCTACGCTATAATAACACTGAGGTAAAAGGAGCGTGTAAACCAGAGAAAAGGTCCAAAAAACAGACTGCTGTATCATTCACTGTACGGCTCCATTCAGTGAAGCTGGTCTGGAAATAGCAATAGACGCGTATTTGGCTCTGATTCCGTTTTATAGGACTGCAGGTCCGCCTCTTTAAAGTCAGCCTCCAACAAACGTCAGAGACCGCCTCCGGACATGCTCCTTACGTCACACATCATCTCCATGAGCTGATGTACTGATGCTGGGTCCAAGGAGACTACTCATCTCCTCCAGGCTGAGCGCAGAAACGACTATTATAGAAAAATGCGCCACCAAGACAAAGCCATACAAGGGGCAGCGCTGTGAAAAACTTTTGAATTTCTTTCTCTTTTTTTGCGTGTTTTCATACTTTTATATAGAACAAAAAAATTGTAATATTAGATGAAGACTCACTTTATCTAATATGAAGTGTGTAATCAAGAGTAAACAGTAACAGAAAAAAATATTTTAAAATGGTTAAATTTTATAATGACTAAAACCTTTACAAATCAACATGGCCCTTTCTGAAAACAGCTAATGCCCCCAAAATTTAACTACAGGTTGTTGTGCCCTTGGTGGAAACTTGTCTTGACCTTGAAGGGATAAACTAATAACTGGAAATTCTTCTTCAGATTACATTTTAATAAAAAGTAGAATTAATGGTTTTGCACTAAAAAGGTCCAGGTTTTAAATCTCAGCCTGAGGTTTTTTTTTATGGAGTCGGCATGCTCTTCAAGTGCTTGCATGAGTTCTCTCTGGTACTCCAGCTTCCTATCACAAACCAAAAATATGACTGTTAACTTAATTAATTACTCCAAATTGTGGTTAGGTATGAGTGTATGTGTACATGATTGTTTGTCCAGATTGTCATAGTGTTACCCTTTGATGGACTAGCGGCCTGTCCTTAGTGTACACCACCTCTAGCCCAGTGATTGTTGGAGATGGGTACCTGCCCTCTCCTATCCTCCCATGACTCCCCAAGGACCGGCAAATACCAAGTACAGATAAAATATGGATAGGTGAATCAAGTCATGTAGGTCCAAAGAAAAAAAAAAAAAAAGCTATCCCATTTCTGAGTAGAATTGGTTTGCTGCAGCTATCAATTCTTCAACTTCTTATCTTTCTGTTTTTTTATTTTTTTATTTTGACAGATCAGCTCTAAGGATAATTTGCTTTGTTTATATGAATTCTACTTAAGACACCTTTAGTACTACCAGTTTCACCTCTATCACCCTTGGAGAACCATGAGAACATACAGAGTAGTTAAATGTTGGGCACAATAGATGGGTCCAGTGGTTTTAAAATTAGACTCTGCATCTTCAGAGGCAGTCTTTTTTCAGACTTGGGTGACTCATCAGTTGGCCAAACAATAGCAAGGCTTGAGTGGGAGTTTATTTCAGGCTATAGTAATAACAAGTTGATCATTGTTCCAACACTGTCCAAGAACAGTCTCCATCACATAGGTTCCAGCTGTACGTTCATAGCATTTTAAATGTAACTATTGAAAGTGCTGTTCTTACCCAGACATAAAGGACAAAACTTTTTACTTATTAACATCTCTGACACTGAAGAGTGAGAGAAATCATCAAAAGTGCGAAATCAATAATTATTTTTATTTTATTTAATTTACCAGATTATAGGTTTCATGAAAAACAAAACAAACAAAAAAAAAAACTACGGTATTCAGTGGTATAATGTACACTTGAAGTGAACAAGGACACCAGAAGGGAAGTGAGGAAGGAAAGTCATAATAAAGGAAGGAGGCTACTTTTAGACAACAAGATAGGGAATACACTTTGGAAAAAGTAATATTTTCCAAACCCAAGTTTCTGACTGTGACTAGAAATGATTGGTGACCGAAGAATTACCCTGCCCTTCTAAGGGGACTCATATTAGGAGCATCATGGTGCATTGGGACAACTGCTGTGTTCCAAGACAGAAAAGGTTACTGGTATTTATCCATGGATAATTTTAACAGAACTGTTGACACTTCTGTGTACAACTTCTTCTAAAGGCATAGCGCGCCTGTTAAACAACACCGGAGGTGTTGTTTAACAGGAAGTTGAAGCGACATATGTTACACGCTGCTCCCCTCCCAAGGCCTGCTTGGTCTCCTATAGTACAGAAGGAATATTATTTAATCAAAATATCCTCCAAAAAATAAAAACACACTGTTGTTTCATTGGTCGGATCAGGTAAGGAGAATTTTTTGAATCTCTTAAAGGTACTTGTTAATTGCCACAGAGCCCATTTTATGTCATTTCCTATTGTTAAAGAAGAAAGGAAATTATGATATGCTAGATGACGGGATTGTCAACCACCAATGAAAAACATTATGAATCAGAAAAGAAAAATAACAATTGCGTGCTTGGGTTAGATATTTAGCAGAGTTTAAATGGTGAGCTACAAACATAATCAATTTAAACTTTTTTCTGTGTGAGCTGAACATAGGAGTAGCTCTTGTGAAAGGTTAACTTGGAAAACACTGTATACTTGACACCAGAACACATTGATGAAACAGCAAAAGATATTAGCTGTCTCTTGACTTGTTTACCAGGGTCAAGAGGACACTCATCAATATGTCTCAGATAAAGTATCATTGAGTGCTCAAATTTTCCCACGCAAGTAAACAAGTGAGTTAAGAGACGAGGTGACAGAGGTTGGATCTGAGTCAGAAGGACTTGCTTTTTAAAGCTGTATTTGATTTATCTTAGAGGTTGGAGCTCGGAGACAGGAATAATGTCACACCTACGTTGGAAACCTCATAGTTGCAAGATGGAAAACAATGGGATTGGCTAATAATCCTGGTGGCTAACTGCTTATCCCAAACAAAGCTGACAATAGTGTATTTCCCTTATTAGTTAAAATACAAATGGAACATGTTCAGAAGTATGTAGGTATTTAATACCATTACACATTCCAGTGGTCTAAAGATACCATCAGAAATGCTCATAGTTTATTTAAGCCGCCTTTAGCACATTTTTGTTACGTGCAGCCATGTTGAATACTAAACTTGGAGTTGATTGAGGCCCTATCTCGAACTTCCTGGCTGAAATTTTGACTTCATTAGGTGTTCTCTTTTCATTTTCAACTTGTGGTACAAGGTGTTTAGACAGGTTTGCTGATTCAGAGAATTTTCCTAAGGAACGATTCTTATTAATGAAAGAAATCAACAGAATGTGCTGTATCTCACTTCCCAGTTCCTGGCAGTTACACTGACTGATCATACTGGGAAATCCAAACTTTTGATAATGTCAGCCTTTTGCTTACCCTGCATGAATTAATCACATGATCGAACTCTCAATACAAGCATAGTGTGAGAGTGCATGAATTTAGTGGAACTCATGTGTAAAGTGAAGGAAATGCAGCATGCACCCTGCAAGATTGTGACCATGACTCTGGTGTGTACACAACAAATAACCAAGGAGCATATTCCATCAGCAGGCTGTGTGAGTGAGGGAGGGGGAGAGAGAGAGACATGCAGAGAGAGAGAGAGAGAGAGACCAATGTCTAAATCTCTCAGCTGGAAAACTACAACATCAGAAGGGGGCAAAGAGTCCATGTCTGGTTTAATATCTGACGCAAGAAGCAGGTCATAGTGATATTATCTAACAGATGTCAGACTACAATTGCCTTTGGATACATGCTCTTCCCCAATATATTCACATTATCTGACCTTGGAAAAGATGACTTCCCCTTTAAACTTTTCCACATTTTGTCATATCACGACCACAAATTGCAACTTAAATATTTATAAAATGGTGTGTGGTTTTTTAAAATAGTTCACAAATATGTATGCGTGCACTCTACTTTAACCCGATAACTCTGCATAATTCTCTGTGGAAGAAAACTAACATTGCAGTTCACCCTGTTGTTAACCTCCATGCAATCTCCTCCATGCATTTGAAACCTTCACAAACACTGAGTAGTGACCAGATCTATGTAAAAAATGCTAAAATCAGTTTATCTTTTCCCCTCTACTTCGCAAACATATGCCACTCTGTGTTGGTCCATCACATAGCTTATATGAGCAACAGATTCCTTTTCGAGGAGATCAACATATTTTACAGTCATTTATGGAAGGCTATGTGATGCCTCACTGGGAGTACATTGAAGATCCCAGTATGAAGTCGTGCTTCAGGACAGAACTCTCTGTCAGTGTACCAGAAGATAATGAAGCATGCTGTATAATCATGGGACAAATGGAAATAACAGAGAGAAGGATTTTTTGCGAAAACATCTCTTTCTTTAAATAGTTGTTTGGTTTATAAATAATGAGCTTATTTGCTAATTATGAAGCAAATAAGCTCAGAGAGAGAGCTTATTTGCTCTCTCTCTGAGAGAGAGAGAGACAAAAAGTTGAAACAAAACTCTGAATATTATCACTTACATTACTGATGGTATAACAGTAATTATTAAACTGTTCAAAAGCTTACAACCAAAGCAGGTCTTCAGTGTTCTATGAAGGAATGAACTTGACCCTTTTCTGTGTGTGTTATGTAAGGTGGTGTGGGGTGGTGGCTGGAACAATAGTTTGATTAACTACAAGCAAACATGAACAGTATTTAGTTTTTAAGGCACGTCTTTTTGTGGATAGCCATGCTGTACGTCGTAGCTTGCTGCTGATTCTAGTACTTGAGTTTTGTCGAAGTAAGACACAAGTAACTGCTAAGACATCAGGAGCCAGAAAACATGACCATCTAACAGCATTACGTTTGTCTGGAGCAAAACCACTTTCTATCGCAACTTTTCTTTAGGGATGCACAATATATTGGTATTCAAAGTGATAACGGTACTTGCCATTTTAACATACTGGTGTTGATCCATTAAGTAACGCTGGGTTGATATTAAAAACCAATATTCATTTCTATGTTGTTACAGTTCATATGTTTTGAGGGGGTAGACGAGGTGGCCAAGTGGTATGTTTGAGCATGTGATAGTGACATGGATGCAGTACAGCACTTTTTTAAAGCTGTCTTTATAAAATGTTCTAAAATTAACATTGGTAAATACTGGTTATCTGTCCTTACAGCAATATTAATATCAGAAATCAATATTGGCCCAAATTTTTGCATTAATCCATCCCTTCTTTCCTTGGGCCTTTTAGTTGACATTACTGTAGTCAGATTCATTTAAAGAAACAGACCTGCTCTCCAGATTTCTCTGGTATGGTGACCTTCATGACATCTGCTGGGATTGGCAAAACAGCCAAATGGTTTAGAATTCTGTTTGTTTGTTTTGTTGTCACAAAAGTTGCATTAGTCTGCGTCACTACTTAAGAGGTCCTTGGGCCATCACATAAACACTGATCTACCTTCATCAATCCTTGACAGTATTGTAGCCAGGCGTTTCTGGGTGACATAACAGCCCTAATTTGGTGGCTAGACATGCTGTGCACAAGTAGACTCTGCTCTGTGACAGAAACTCTTGGTTGAACCCAGGAAGTGACTTCAAGATGTTTAGACAGCATCAGATGTACTGACAGGAAAAGTAGAGTTCTACAAGAAGAAGAGAAGTCAGAAAGTCCTGCACAGGCTCTTGCCATAGTAACCCTGGACTTGATAATAAGTTTAAGAATAAACTAGATGGAGTCTGTGTACATGTCTAAGTACTACTCTGTGTAATAATAGAACTTGGAACCTGCAGTTTTATATTTTCAGTATAAACAATAGTGTGCCACCCTGGACATCAGGATCTTGGTACAGGTACACACAGTAAGTGGTGCTGTGCAAAGCCCTACTCAGCTATGTAAGTGTAAGGTTTCCTCACAGACTGTCTACACTCTGACCTACAAACCCAATCAAACAGACTCACAATAACAGCTTACAAAACTCAGCCAATAAAATGTTGACCCTCTTTGCCTGAGAACAAAGAAAAAGCTCAAACATGAGCCAGATTGTGGCTTTTCTTTCCTAAACCAAACCATAAGCTGTCTGACCAAGTGGGAGAATGGAGAGTCAGACAGTTTAAATGTATTGCTAATGTTGCTCAACAGAGAGTCTAGACACAAGGCCCAAACAATCAAATCGAGGTTAAAAAAAATCAAGACATGTTACACCCAGCTAAGCCACCTTAGTCTTACTGCCTGTCAGCGGAAGCTGAAGGAAGAAAGTGGGACCAAAAGTTTAACACTGTTTTTCGACACACTGCTATCAACACCAAGGTGATATCACGGTAGTGCTTTTTGCAAAATTCCTAATCTGATGTTCAAAACTGAATACAATCGCCTATTTCTAAACAAGTAAAAAAAAATCTAGCCCAATTTATCAGGGGATCCGAAAAGTAGCACAAATTCTTATTATTGTCAGACTGAATCAAAGTCATCCAATGACTGCACTGTCTAAATAGGTGTCATTAATAAACATTTATTATTAATACAACAGTGTAATAGACATTGTTCATGTGATCTCCTGGTATTAAAAGCCAAGTCTTGGGAAAGTCACATGTTGACAGCAACATGTGACTTTATGTGGTGAAGTACTGTTAGCTTTTGCAGCATCCCGTAGATATGGGTGACTTGAGAATTCTACTGTACACCAGTGGAGGCAGCAGATTTTTTTCTGTAGCTCGTCAGTTTTTCAAGGGTGCTGTGAAGTGATCATAAGTTCACACCTTTCTCCATAAAACACTGAATATACTCTACAGTCACCAACAGTGTGCCTAATAAATGCAGTAATTTGACGACCTCTAGTTTCTCAAACACACCATACAAAACAAGACCATTGCAAACCTTCTTCAACACCAAAACTCATTGGCAGGTAAGAGAGAGGACACTTTGCACTTAGGGAATGAGCCTGTTGTTGTGGTAGAGGGAGAAGGCATTACAAATTCTGTTTTGATCTGGGATCCTGGAGATTTTTTACACGGTCAGTGGTATAACTGAACCTGTTACTGTTCCTCAGGGAGGTTTTTCAAGAGAAACTGTATTCACAGCTCACTGATGAATTGGAAATTTCCAAGACAGATATCAACGAATGCACCATAATTTGCTAATCAAATAAAGGTACATTCATGCTCGTATTTGCTTTGCACCATGTGATTAACCTGGTAGAACTGTGTCTCCTAGTTCTCCTCGTTGAGAACACAGTAATGCAACACAAGCAGAATGCCTGTTTTGATAACTTTTTCTTGAAACTTCTCTGAGCATGATATAAACTTGATGGCTATTTCTGCAGAACTGGTCTTTCTGCCTGCATGATCACCAAGAAATCCGACTCTTCCACCTACTTGCTTACAGTATGTCAAATGAGGTCATAGGTTCATAACCAATTCCGATAGTCTTTTTTTGTTGCTGTCGTTAACTCATAACTATATTCCTAATTGACTAAAAGGAATTATTTTTGTATCTAGGTTAAATATAATCAGAATCAGATTTCATATAAATATTTTCATCATAGGAAAAAAATTGCATTTCTTCGAGGGGAGTGCTATGTCTGAATCCTGGGAAGAGCTATTACATTTCCTAGTGCCTCCATGAGCTGCCACTGTTGTACACAGAATCCTAATTCTTTAAAGCACAGTTTGTAACTTGTGATTTGTACTCTACTTGTGAATCTAATGTGTCTCATTCTAATGAACGCAACATTATGTACTGCCTTGTCTCGTGAGCTACAAGTGTCGTTACACCCCTAATTATTGCATGTTTGTATAGTAAACACTCACAATGTGGTGCTTACCGAGTAAAAATGCTGCACCTAATCATTAGACAATTTCTAAGAATTTTAAAGCAACATCAAGAAGATGGACTCTGACCAGGATTAATCAGAGGATTTGATGAATCTGCAGAAAAAACAAAGATAGCTGTGTCATCCACTTTGTCTTACTCATCACTGAAGCACAACAGCACACGCAGCTGCTATTTTTCCTCAGCAAAGTTCTAAGAAACCACCAGGATTGGATTTACCTGGCTCTGCCAAACCTATTTTAGGATAGTCTTCAATCCTGGTATATGTGGCTGTAAACATTCATGTTCCAATCAGAAGAGGAGGATTGTGTGGATGCATGACTAGATGGACTGCAGTTTCTGGAAAGGTGGAGTGGAACAGGAGTGATTTAGGACAGGTGATAGTTGCTAAGATGTATGGTTAGACAAGATGGCATTAAAAAAAGGCAGAAGAGAGCAGATGTGGTTCAGATTTTCATTTAGGACAAGATTGGAAATGGGTTTATCACTCAGTCATTGTAATTTATAATTGTCCACATGGACAAAAGGTTGCTGATTAGACGAGACAAGGGTTGTGCTGTTTAGCCACAATGACAAAAAGAATGTTCACTGCCAAGCAAGGTAGTGGAAGCTTTGTGTGGTGCTGTTTTGCTGCCAGTGGAACCTGTACAAATGAGGAAGAATATCCTTTAATTCTTTATCTCAGATTCAATTCAGAATCTGAAAAGCAAATAGAACACTATTCCTTTTTTTTTTACATTCTTATTTTAATATTTGTAACAGACTTCTTTAAATGTTAACAAATACTAAAGGCTATAACTAGCCTTTTTAAAATGTTCCTGTTTTTTATGGCCTGGAGATGGCTAGTCCTACTATTTTGCTAGTGGAGAGTGTCTGGACCAGCAACTCTAATTCATGTGAGATTAGTCAGCTTAAAATTAATTAACTCGCTACCCCTGTGTGAGTTGCATTTTTAAACTAAATGGTAACCGTATGTTCAAAAAGACGAGTTGCTTCCTTAAACATGGAAGGCATTTTCTGCTGTACCTTGTGTCTTAAACAAGTTGACTAAACTGAGGCTTAAACTATTATTCTGTGTGCTCCTGTTGAAACTGAACAACATAATTTCATTTGTTGGTATAGAATGTGAACATGACACAATCTACAATCATTTCTGTGGAAAATGGATCCAAGTGCTTGTTGGTTTTTAATTGGAACCTACTTGCTAAGGTGCTAAAATCCACAAAGGACAAATGAGCTCATTTTCCCAATGAATATATCTAAGTAGCTGTTAAGAGTTTTGGAAAATTCCCCTACATTTTGGACTGGTCTTGGCTGAGAAACAATATGTGGTACAGCTGTCTGGTGCTCATATGTCCTGCAGCAGCAAATCCACCACCATGGAGAGATGCACACTGCCTTGAATAAGCTGGTGAGGGTCACCTGTTGGTGTGAAGCACAACAAGGACAAAGAATCAAGGAGAAGCCTCCTGAGAGAGGGCACAGTTGGAAGTTTTTTGGATGAAGGCCATCTGCAGCCAAGCAAAAGTTTTTTTCAGTAAGGTGAAAACTCCCCCTTTTTGAAATACGGTGAACCAAACTCCTGTTACTGTGCCGGCTGACCAAGGAGGGCATGGACTGAGCTACCAGGAGAGCTGTTGCTTTTCAGAGAAGTCCAGGTAAGCTGACCATGCAATTGTTTCTCAACCCTGCTTAAGCCAGTTTGCGACAGCCATTGTTTCTTTCCCTGTTCCCATACAGGAAGTTCATTGTTTTGTTTAGGTTTTTGACGTTATTCTGCTTTCCACTAGTCCATAATAAGTGAAATGTTTAATATAATATTAGTATTTTTTTATGTATTTGTTTGGCTAATTTTGTTTTTTTGACAGTTTTAACTTATCAATGGAGTTTTCAATGTTAGATTATTTTTAATGATCACTACTGAATAGCTTTTGAATATTCTTAAGCTTTAAGGTCTTTATTAAGCCTTTACTCCCCAAATGGTCATTGATTCAACACTGTGGTGGCCTCTTAATGAGCCATTAAACTGAATTAAATTGAGAATATTGCTTATTTTGTCGATTATATAGAATTTTGATTCAAACGCAGTAAGCTCGATAAACATTTTAATCAAGTTCCACCAGGAATAAATTGTGTTGCACACAGTTCTTAGTTAACACATAGTTCTTGCAGTTAAGATTAGCTGAAATAACTTGTTGAATAATCATTCCAGGCTCCAAAAGGACAAATAGCTGAATCTTCACAATCAGGTTGAAACCCAGACAATAAGCCAGCTTCAATAGGTTTCTTGAAGATGGCTGACCTGATGTGACCCAGCTCTGGTTTCAGAAACCAGCCGTTCAGTGGCTGATCAGATCTCTTAGATGGTCTTCAGTCACAAGACAGCAACCACCACTGGTCTCCTCAGATTCACCATCAAATTCATCAGTGTGGGACAGTGCACAAAATATTGGACAGGACAACCACCCATTTAATCTGCGTGACACAGTGTCACTCATATATTTGCACTACACACACGCTTTTGACACGTGCGGAAGTTTCTGCCTGAAGCTATGCTTGTTACCAGGTTTCTATGAGGACCACCACACACTCTTAGCAACTCAACAAGGAAATCACACTAGGTTTCTGTTACACGCTGTGTTGCTTCTGAATACGTGCTGGAAGCCTAAAGTTCAGCTGTTGTTTACACAGACCACCAGGTGACATTTCTCAGTTCACATAACAGTCAACAACATTTATTTATAATGTGCAAAGCTCAAATGTAAACATATCAATTCTACTACACTGGCAACAGACCAGACAGCTCCCTCACCGGACAATCATCCATCCATAAAACAGAATAAACTACAATACCCAGAGTGCCACCTTGCTCAAGGAATGGCTATCTAGACAGAAAGTCATTATTGCCTTTAACCTGTCTGTCACGAGAGGACCCAAACTAAGGAGGTAACAACTTCCAGGAAGGTAAAGAAAATAAGTCATCAAAACTGATATTAATGTGCTATTAAAATATCAAATAAAAGCATGCAATCACATGATACATGAATAAAAACACACAGACAGACAGACAGACAGACAGACACACACACACACACACACACACACACACATATATATATATATATATAAAACAAATGACTAAAGCAAACATTAATTAATTTCAGTTGTGTCTGGTACATTTTCACATAAGCTCCCATGATACCACTAAATAACAAAAAAAAGTAAAAAAAAAAAAAACCCATACAAAATAATCATAAAAAAATTGTAATAACAAAAAAAATGTTGCTTTCCAACTCTTTCATGTACAATGTTGCCACCCTGCGGGACTGATCTCATATTTGCCAAGGAAACTCATAAATACTGAACTCGGTGAGGCCAGAGTGGCCTATAGACCAAGCTCACTCATGAAAGTAGAGAGTGAGATAATTGCTGACTTTAACAGGCATCAAGTGTCCAAGAGGTCATTTTATCACTATGGGTACTGAATAGAATCAGTACCCAAAGAAGCTACTTACACACACTCAATTACTCCACATAATATAGGGGGGCGGGACAATCTGGACTTTCTATTTAGAGGTTCAAAATATTTCCATAGAAAGTCAAGTAAATCAATATGTTTGGTACTCAAGGGAAACTCAAAGTAATTTGACCAACAGCGCCCCCACCTGGTCAAGAAACACTTCTACCAGTTGCAATGTGAGTATCACTAAGTTTTCCTTTACAACATGGGAACTCAATGAAACAAAAGCAGAGCTGTGCAGAGGACATCAGTGCCAAAAACCGCAGCTTGGATTCTATTCAGCCTCCATCAGCTTGCTTATTGATCATATCTGGATGAGCACACATCATGTAAAAGCAGAAGAAGAAGAAAAGAGAACTTACTGTGGAGTTCCTGCTCGGGGTGTCAGACATCCCGTTGCTGCTTGGTTCCCATGCCGAGGAGCTATATGCTCTGCTGCTGCTGCTGCTGCTACTGAAGGCCTCCTGAGTGGAGCTCCGCAACAGGCTCGAGCTGCCCGGTCTGGAGCCTATGTCATACGACTCGGGCACGACTTTAGTTCGACTGTGGTAGCTCCGTAGGGCACTGGTGGAGGAGGAGGACGCATCGCTGAGGCTCAGGGAGGACAAGTCCCTGCTCAGGTCACTCTGGGAAACAGACTTTCTTCTGCTGAGTGAGATGCTGGAGGCCGCCGGTGAAGAAGCGAGGTAGCTGGACTGGTAGGAGCTGTAGCCTGAGTAGGCGGACCCCCCACTCAGACCTGACGCTCCGTAGCTCTTGACGGGGGTTCTGCTGAGGCTCTCGCTCCGTCGGCTGTTGATGCTGCTGCTGCTACTCCCGAGGATGTCGGTGCGAGGGATAGTTCGACCCCGGTCTCGATCGGGGTCCGAGGAGGCGCTGTAGTTGCGGCCGCGGGCGGCGGAGCTGCTCAGGTAGCTGGACGAGTATCCTGAGGAGGAAGTGGAGTTTGGGGACCTGTAGGTGGACAGCCGGTCCCGCTCGCTATAGGTGCTGAGGCCCGGGGTCAGGGAGGGGCTGTAGGAGCTATAGTGGCTGGTGTAGGAGGAGCCAGCATAGCGTTTGGGGGTGGAGGAGACGCGGGACATGCTGCTGTTGTTGCTGGTTTTTCAGCCAGGGGGAGCCTCTGGAAGACTGCATCGACTGCAGACACAGCAAAGAGACACAAGCACTGTATTAGTTCATCAGCAACAATGGGATCAATACAAACACCACAGCAACACAGCAGGCAGGAGTCAGGCCATTATTCATCCACGCCTCCCCTGAGCTCTGAACGAATGATTCAGGAATTTATCTGCCATCACATCACATCTGCTGTCAGCCTGCATCATCCGAAGCAAAAACTGACCCATGCACCCACTCATCACCCTGCCTTTAGGATTCCATCAATATTTGAGCCTCTTTACCTACATTTATTACTGATCACATTAGTGCAGCCCACAGTTCCTCCCAATATTCATAGCACATCAGCTTTTATCCAGCTGTTTTTTTATGACTGTTTGAAAATACAGCAGGAACAGGATTAAGACTGGAAGGACAGGTGAAAGGTGAGGGAATCTCTTCCTTAGCCCACTGGGGAGTTGAAAGAGCAAACTGGAGCATTTATACAGCTGGCAACTTGACAAAAACTTGGACCTGGCACTGCAGATCTTACTCCACACACTTAGTAACCTTGGCAACCACACACCAGAAATATCGCAGCTTCACAGTTCTTGAAAGGTATTTAAAGCAAAAAGATTGAGGTTTGACTGCAGTCTTCCTGCTGAAATCTAAGAGTCAGTTTTTATTAGAGTTCTCCAACCTGTAGTTCTGGATTAGCGCAGGTGCATTATAACTGTGACATTTAAAAAAACACAGGGCTGCAATTTTCAGTGTCTTATAAAAAAAGTCTTCATACCCCTTCCACTTTGTCATTTTGGATTTTTTATGCACACAAGTATAACATATTAGTGTATAATAGGGCTGGGCATATCAATCTCAATATCTCTATGCTATTGATGTCAAGGTGTGTATTAGTATTGGACTGATATTAGCATGAGGATATTGATACTTTTGTTTACAGTTTCTCTTCTTCATATCCAGCAGATTTACTCTAGTTCACACCAGTACATATGCAGGAATTAAAATGCCAAATATCAAGAGTTTACATTTTCAATTTGAGAAAATGCTTTTATACCTTTTTTAATGTTTGCATTTAAAATGTCTGCCTTCTTTCAAATATGATCCGTGTAATTACCCAAAAAGCACAACTTCACTCCAACAGTGCTCCTCTCTCTCTCTCTTGGCTTTCTGATTTCACATTGTGATCAAAGCTGCGATTTTAGCAGACTTTTATATATTCACAGAGCAAAAAAAACAAAACAAACCCTGATATTCATGTGTCCAGTCAAAGTCTAGACCTAAATCCTGTTGATCTCTACCAACACTTGAACATTGATATTCACAGCTGCTCTCTATCCCTGATCTGGAGCAACTTGGCAAACAACGAGTAGAAACAGCAAAAGGTCTGTCTAGATGTGAAAGACTGGCAGAGATGTACTGGATTTAAAGATGCCTAATTCCAGGGAAAGGTGTTTCAACAAAATATTAACTCATGGGGCTGTGTGCATGCAGCTATGGAAAACGTTCCCTTGTGATTTAAATCTTGTTTACTGGAAAAGTCAGCAAGAACCCTTATTTCACAGAACTTTAACTTTAAATCCAGATTAAACAGATTATTTTGACACGTCAAGCTGAATATTTTCTCCCCATCACCAACCATCGAGATGTCTCTCCAGGTGAAGTCTGTGTGTGAGGTGGAAGTAATGGCTGGCAGCCTAGAGTGTTTGTGTTGCAGCAAAGCCTCAGAGAGGCTCCTGTTCACATGTGCAGAAGCATCTGAATAAATAAAAGTATCTGATGTTGCTGATCCGTGTTGAGTTCATCCAGGGAGGCTCCGATTTCTTTAACCTCGCTCTTTCTGCTCTGATCTCGCCTCTCTTACTGCTTCCTATCCTCTCCTGCTCTCCCTTCATCCCTCTGTGAGAGTGGGCTTCCTTTTCCTCAGAATGTTCTCCTCCGTATTGGCATAGCCTTCTTATGGTCCCTCTCAATCTGTTTTTCAACATCAAAAGGTTTCATCAATAATTCAGCCAATGGATCCGAACCAGGTACATGAGCACTCGGATGGAGGCAGGCCAACATACGCAGAAGCAGGCCATGTTCAACCAGATGAAGCCAGATGATGAAGATAAGTAGAGTGATCCTCTATAGTTTGGCAGGGTTGTTTTGGTTTTAGCATTCTGACACAAAAAGGAAGAATTATGTGGACTCTAATGTTACAGAATCTGAAAGGACAAAGTCATCTTCTGGCTTCACTTTTAATAACAACCTTTTTCACAAATATCACATTGATATTCAATAAGTGTTAATTGCCCTGATATAAATTTGTTATAAAAGTATTACTGATTGCACTTTAAAAATTAGGTAACTTTATCTTATTAAAGGTAAAGTTTAAACAGTAATGATTTCTTGGTTAATGTCAAGTTGTCATAACAAAGACATTTTGAATAATGTCAACTTTGTATTAAAAGTGTCATAATTTACCGAATGATGCTTTATGACAACAGTCATAAATATTCATGAAGGCTTATTCATGTTCATGACAGGTGTTATGTCATGTTTATGAAAGTGTCATGACAGTCTTATTCAACCCCCTTCAAATAAAGTGTTACAAAAAAAAAACATTTTTGCACAATAAAAATACACTAATTATTACCAATCACTAGTTAGAACCAATTTAGATGAGGAAATCTACACACACATCATTAAGGTTCCAGTTGCTTATGATAACCATAGTAGAATAAAGCTTGCCATATTGTGTACCAAGCATGAGAGAACATCTGCGCTTGCCATCTGGAGACAGATATTGGACTAATTACAGCACCCCGTCTCACCCACAGGGTGGCTCAGTGACTGGCTTCAGCCTTGCTGCAGGCTCCCTGTCCCATGATGTGCAGAGCGGAGCAGAGATGGCTATGCTTGAAGGGTGGGACTGGCGAGTGGGGTCCTGTTATTTTCAGTGATGGCTCGCTGTTCTGCATTAATTACCACATATTATCATCATGTGGAAAGAGGATAAAAATGACCAATGATGCTGTGAAGGCACAGATTAGCTATATTCTGGTAGTACCACACTGTGCTATATCATCCATCATTAAGTGTTTCACCAAGACAAAACATCTAAGGACTATATATTGACCATGTTCAAAGTCCCAGAGCTGTCCCCAATCAAACAAGAACCCAGTTCCTGTAGGTGTTCAGATGATCAACTGTCAAGTCAACAAATTGTGAAGTTATGTTTGACATGTACAGTATTTTTATAACAACCTAAGTAACACAGCTACTTGATAGTGCTATAAAATGGCACTATGTGCCAGGAAAGCTCATAATACTGCCACTTTAATAAGGGTTTAATTCCCACAGAACCATGAAGGCCTGACTTGTAGAGTGTTGTTGTCATATGTACAGCTTCTCCCACATGAGCAGAGAATCTCTGCAACTCCTCCCGACTTATCATGGGCTTTTCTTCCAGTAGGCTGTCCAGCCTTCTTTTGAAAGGAATTAGTAACATTAAGTTTTATTTAAGGTATTAGAGTAGAGCCAGATTTGTTTTACTTTACCTGTCAACATTTTTTTAAATCATGTATAATTTTTATTTTTCTTTGCAGTTATGTGCTGGCACATAAAACGGCAATAAACCACATAGAGTTTTTCGCTGTAACATGACAATGTGAAAGTATTCAGAGGGTGTACTGCAGTGAACTGGAACACAGACACACTGCATTTGAAAAATAATTACTATAGTGTATGAATTGCACATGTTACAACAGGAACAAAAACTCACACACTTACACATTCTGGCTATTCTACATTTTCAGCCTCCCCCGAGGCAGTGCTACCCGGCAGTTACCATGGCTACAGTAGCAACAAGTTATGGCCAATTTAAACTTCCTATCAGAGCTGCTGACTGGTAGCTAAGTTCTTGTCCTTTCTTCAGACCAAGAAAATTACAGGTTTCTGACCAGCAAGCCTCTATACAGCTGGGGGAAAAAAAGAGATCAGACTACTGGCACCCATTACATAAGAGATGTAATGGGTGCACCAAGATTTTAGGACATCGCTATTAAAAATATTTCAACTGAGTGGCAGAGATGATTGCATGGTGCACTCAAAGAGAAGTTTGTAGCAGCTGCCTACTGGCATCGAGATGGAGAGATGAGGTTTCACCTACGGGGCAAGTTTCAGAGAACTAGGCCAAAATCTTTTTACGAACCTCACTTTCAATATGTGGAACTGGATCCCAGAGCAATGCTCGGCTAGTATGAATCTACCCAACGACCAAGAAAAAATAGAAACTAGTGGACAAATTAACACTGCATTTGGCATTCAGCTCATCCGCAAAAATATTTGAGAGAGAGAAGTAAATTCATTCAGATTAACAAGGCTGTCACAGAAGAAAATGACTCCAAAATTTGACTCCATGTCCATGTGAAATTGCACAAACCAATGATAAATATCACATTATCAGCAATGGCTTTTAAATCTTGGTCCTCCGAAACTGCAGAAGAGCAGACATGACCTTCAAATCTTGCTTCTTTCTTAATATTTTCTCACCGTAATATTTGCTCAGAGTGGGTTGAAACTGTAGTGATATCATAAAAAGTAGAACTAAATGGTAAACTGAATAGACACAGAGTTGCATCCAAATAGAATTAAACTCTGCTTCAGTTAAGGGTTTGACCTAGAAACAGATTTCCTCACTATCATTATTTATTCAAATAACAAAGTCAAGTGTAAACCAAGAATACCCCATGATTCAACAGACTCTACTCACCTTCAGAAGCAAGAACTATTTGTAGTCGTTTTTGTACGGAGTAAAATTTTATATGTCAAGGAGAAATTTTGACCCACTCCTTTTTCAACATTGCATGAATTCATTGAGGTTTGCAGACACTGTTTTCTGCACAACTCTCTGCACAACTCCCACAACAGCATTTCAGTCAGGTTGAGGTCTGGACTTTGACTGGGGCTTCAGGGAACCTTGATTTATGTCTTTCTTTTCACATATTGTTCTGTACAACTGATTATTTTTCTTGTTTATGACTCATTTTGACAGAAAAGTTATTTTGACTTTTAGGTTATTATGACCTAAAAATATGACACAGAAGGACTCACTTTTGATTTAAGATTACATTTGGTGAACAGATTGGTTTGTGGTCAACTCAATGGCAGGACACTTTGGACCTGCAGCTGTAAAACAAGCCTAGACCTTCACTCCTCCACTACTGTGCTTTGACAGCAGCTGTTTATTCTGATGTAATTGTTTTGGTTTCACCCAAACAGCACTGTGCATGACAAAAAAAAACAAAAAAAAAAACATCTGAACTTGTTCTCATGTCTCAGCAGATATTGCTATAATACTTTTGTAGTTTATTCAAATGTACCTCCTGGATGCCTTTCCCAAAAGCTATACTTGGGGCCTGATCTACAAAGATTCCAAATAAAGAGCGCTAAAATGTGTGCGCAAGCATGCATGCGTAAAAGTGGTGCCGAAAAGCTGGGTAAAAACTTTTCCGATTAAAAGCAAATCAACTTTTTTGAGCTTTATTTTGTGTTATAATGTTATTCTTCCATCAAGAACATACCTGGAGTGTTGCTTTGATTCTTTCATCCAAGTTTGAGAAATCCTTTAATCTCCCCCAGCAGCCATTCGGGGTGCCTGAATGCTTGCCCCCCACAAAGCCCTAACAATTTGCACAAACCTCCTACTTGGAGCTGCAATCTCCAGCTGAGCTTCTGCCTCACAGAACACCCCTGCCCCACTCAGCTCCTCCAGACTAGCGGCAGAGTTATCAAGAACCTACTGGAACTGAACATTTGTTGAGTATAAATACGAACTCTTTCTCAGTCTGACGCTCCTGAGAACGGTTGGAAACACTGTGAAACATTGTATTGGTTTATGGCTAGAAAATCACTTTTTATTCCAGAAGGTACGTTACTATGACATCTTTCTAAGGAGACCATAAATAAGCAATAAAGTGTAAAAATAACTGTTACAAAATCATTGGTTTAACTTTTATTGCTTGATTCTGTTTTTTGAGCCTTTCCGAGTCTGGTGATCTGCCCCACCACCTCTGCTTTTAGACAGCATGGCTGCTTTAATTTCACAGTTTATAAGTCAGCAATATGTAAGAAAAACACTGCTTCACCTACAGAGTTGTGACAGGTACAGAGCTATCACAACATCTGGTTGAAGTTGCCGGTAGGCGATGATGTCTTGTTATACAAACACGTCCGTGGCACTGTTTCAGCCAGTCTCACATAAAACGGCCTTTTCTTCACCTCATCGACCAGACCTCCATTGAGCCAAACATAAGAACACTGACAGTTGGATTACATGATATTGATCTTCTTGTTACACTGAGATGCTCAACTGGCCTCCTGTGGATTTACAAACCCATCTCTCATTAGCAACATGTTACTTGGTGCAGCTTTATGCCACGCTTGGCTCAAGAGAGTATGTTTCCACCACTGACTTTGACTATCACTAAGATATATAAATTCTAACTGGTCGTATTGGTTCTCACCTGCTTAGACCTTTCCACATTTTGCATGTATTATGGCAAATTATGTAATAGACCAACAGAATGCAACATCTAACTGTGACCTGGAAGACAAGAATACATTGTTTTAATTTTTTTTATTTTATTTTTAAAAAGTGTCATTAGGATTCATCTCTCTCTACTTTGACAACACCAAATAAAATTTAACGCAACCATTTCCTAAAGAAGTCACCAAAGTAGTAAACTGCTTCCACCTCTGAGTAAGAAACAGACCCTAGACCACCAACTCTGCTAAGCAGGTGCCTGAGGAGACAAATTGAGTTCAAACAGACTTCACATCAAATGGCCTTTAAATACCTGAAAAACAGAACACATGCTCAAAATCTTCCATTCAAATTTTCCTGAATCTCCGCCTGCTACAGTCTTCACTACACAGCCTAGATTTGACAACAATAAGAACCTGGAGGGGAAGAAGGCCATTAGCATTTATCACTACCACCATCTGTTGGTGACTCACGCACGAGGCCGTGACTACAGTGCAGAGGACAGGATCTGTGGGCTGCTGCACCCTCTGCACATGACCAACTTCATTCTTTATTCATTGACTCAATCATTTGGTCATTTACACTCCGTTACTAATTAAAAAGCTCATCGATCTCTGCTGATCCACTTACTGATGCTGATGGATGTTATATGTTACAAAAGATTAGAGACAATAACCCTGACAACTTCTATTACCACCTTCTCAAGTACAGGTGATTTGGACAAGAGAATTGTAATCTTCAGCTTTACAGCATGTGTCCTCAATGATTGAAAAAAAACGAATCCAGCTTTTAATCAAAGCTGTTGCTGACATCAGTTGAAACCATCAGGTGGATGATTCATTCAACCATCCAGCCTGTCAGCGCTCTCAGTGACCTGCTGTACCTGGAGGATTTGGTATTTTTGGGTCTCATCTAGATTATGACGGAAATGTCGCTGCAGTAACTTGTTACTTTCCATCCAACGTTTTAAGCGACAACACGGCTTATATTGACCGACTGTTTGGCTGGACCGGGTTTTGTTTATTTGCAGTGTCGATAAAAAGTATATCATGATCAACAATTTTTTTTTTGACAAAAATACAAACTCTTTAATGTCTAAATCAGAAAACTAATTTCTGCCAATTAATGACAATATGTAACCTAAAATAAGGGTTTGTGAACATATTCACCGCCTTTAAAGTGACCATTGAATCTCCAGCTATTTCAAGAGCTCATGGTGCCTCGCACACTAAGCATGTTTCCAGGGCCTTTGTAGAAAAAGGCCCTGGAAGCATCAGCATCACAGACCTCCAAGCATACATATCAGCGAACAAAAAGTGCTTTTTAAAGTTTTTAAACTTTTGTTTCAGCCCAAACCCAGCTGAAGTGCTACTGAAAAGCTCAATTTGAGTTTCATCAGACCAGAGCACAACGTTCTAGTTAAAGTCTTAGAACATTACACTTGTGATGGCAGACGTTCTGGCATCACTCCCAAACAACTGGTTGCCATGTAGACAGTGTCTGACAGTTGTTATAGAAACTTGGCAAAAAGAAGCTGCTACTCTTTGCTGCAGTTCTCCTAACGGTGACCTTTAAAGCTTTTTGTCCCAATCCGGCTCACTGTGTGTAGAGGCAAGATAAATATGGGGCCCCATCCCAGCCTAAAAGAAATACACTCTGTTCCCCTTCGTATTTATGCTCCAGATAAACAGTCCTGGGTGACCAATTAGAAGCTCCTAGAAACTTTGATCAACTTTAAAAACTGAAGTATAAATGATAAAAACGCTTTACTTATATTTTTATCATTCATTTATGTTTGGGAAGCTGGTACCTGCTGTATTTGTAGCAGTGTGCGTCAGACTTCATGGGTTTAGGGGCAGCTCATCCTACTGATGCCACCCCAGAGTTTAAACACAGAGATCACCCCTGTGAAAAAACACAGACATGTGAGTGAGAACACAGGATCGGGGTGTAAAGCAAATACAATAAAAAAGAGTGAAAGTAGTGCACTTCTGGGTGTTAATCCAAATGTGATGGAGTTAAAAGGTTACAAACTGATGGTCAGATATTCTGCTTTAGATAGAGGGAACAGCTTCTGAAGCAGGGCCATCCAGAACACTCGCGTTTGCACTAAAATCAGGAAGATAGAGCCCATCACTCCAGTTCATTGGCTCTCTGCCTTGGAGAATAGATCATAAAATATGTCTGTTAAAGCACTGAATGTCTAGTACCAAAATACATTAAGGAGTTGTTGTCGTCGTATCAACTTTCAAGACCTCTCTGGTCTTCTGCTTCTGGTCTGCTCCTCATCCTCAGAACCAGGATCAAACATGGAGAAGCAGCATTCAGCTTCTATGCACCGCAAATCTGGAACAAACTTCCAGAACACTACAAAAAATTGTGAAATACTGAATTCCTTTAAATCAAGGCTAAACTCCCACCTGTTGTCAGACAGGTTCACTTGATGTGATTTCTTGATTCTACAGCTTTAGTGGTAACCAAGTCTGAGTGTGAACACTGAAACTGAACCAGAAGAAATGTGGTTTACTCTGGTTAATTTATGATTTAACCACAAGTGAATTAATCTCTCATATTTCATAAGGTTGGTTTGAAGACCTTTTTGCTTTAATTAATAGTTTGCATTTACTACTTTATCAGATGTTAATGATCGGAAACATTTACGTTCTAAAACAAATTCGTAAACAGAAGAAATCTAAAGGAGGAAATCCTTTTTCACGGCACTGTATGTGCAGAATGACAGCTAACACGCCAGAAAACCTTTCCATGGATGACAAATATAGCGTGTGAGGAACTTCATATTGCCTGGAAGTCCTATAAATAGAGAAGTGAAGCAGCTAGAAGCTTAACTTCACAGCAGACACATTCAACTTTAAATGAACGAGCGATAATTAGAGAGTGGGATGGACACTTGAGATCCTACAATCAAATCTAGGAAAGTTGCTCCTGTAAAGCTCACACGAGGAGGATTGTTTAGTCGAGTTTGTTAGAAAGAAAACATGCAGCAGCTTATTACCATCGCTTTAAAGCGAAGCTTCTTGTACTCAAGCGAGAAAAATCTGGAAATATTATCCCCAACCCTCAGCCCAGCTCCTCATAGAAGATCACTACAAAGCTGAGCAAACAGTTGAGACCAGAACCAAGCAGGTTACCTGCAGGAAGATAAATGGAGGTTTGAGAAGGCTCACCCTTGTTGTTCAGAGCAGCCGGGTCTATGGACAGAAAGCAATAGGGGCGCTACTCAGGACGCTGCAGACCCACAGAGCAAGAGGATAGATAGTGTGAGCACGGCTGTCCAGAATGCCACGGATCAGGTTACAGAGCCGGTAAATATAGCAGACGCCCGTGACCTCCACAGGTCTCTCGGCGCTCCTCTGGCATTCTACTTTACTCTTAAAGGACTAGTGTTAAAACTTTCTGGAAGCCAGGCGGGCCAGAGGTGATTTCCACAGCTCTGCTGGAGCAAGCACTAAAAACATGTCAGAAATCATCTTGAAAAGTTAAGAATGCGCCACAGTGGATTGTGATTCATCCACTAAGTTCCTCTGAAACATTGCCACCGTAAGGATGTTACAACTGAGCTAGCGGAAATTAATTATTATGTATTCTGACTGTTGAGTGACTCGATTAAACCCCTTTTTGCACTTTTAGGATTCCTTGCAAAAGTATTCAAAATCCTTAGATATTTTTTTTCCCCACATGTTGTCATGTTACAATCACCAACTCAAAATAACTGTATTGAGATTATATGATAAATCAACATAAAGCAGTGCCTTAATTGTTAAATGGAAGGAAAATAACAAAGGTTTCTAAACTTTTTACAAATAACGTGAGTTTGTAACTGAAGATCAGTCACACTGGATGGAGAGTATTTTGTGAACTTACAATTTTAGCCACAGTCCTAACATAAATACATAAATACATAAATAAATACATACCCAGCTGAGGATATTTTGGTAATTTGTTCATGAACTATAGATTTTTATACATTTTTCTAAAAAAATAATTTCTCATTGAAAAAGCATTGTATATAGGAACATGAGACATTTCAAACTGCTTCTCTTGTAGACCCGGTCATCTACAAACATTTTTGGAATTTCAATGTAGAATATGGATTTTGTGATTTTTAATAATTTGGGTTGTTACTGGCATTATTATTATTGGAAATGACAGATGGCAATTTTTAAGTTCAAAAATATTAAATCTAGAGATATGGTGACATGCTTTCATTATACCAGATATAGACAATGTCATCTGAAAATATGTTGGAAATTTTACGACAAGCTTCAAATATATTTTGATGAGTTTTTAGATTTGAGTAATGGGAGGACATACTGCTTTGGGATTGCAATCCATTGCAATTCTACTTAGATTTAGGACTGGGCTTTTACTAGGCCATTCAGACACATGAATATGCGTTGATGCAAACCATTTTATGTAGCTCTGGCTACGTGGTTTATTGTTATCTTTCCATGTTTTCTGTCACTTCTGACCAGCGCATCTGTCCCTACTAACAAAAACCATCTTCAAAGCATGATGCAGCCACCACCACATTTCACTGTTCGAATTCAGGGTGTGTTCAGGGTGATGTTTTCCCTTCACATAATGCTCTAGGCCAAAATAATATTAAACTCAGGGCTCATCTGATCAGAGCTGGATGCTGGTAGTGTCCCTTACAAAGGCTTGTAACAACATTCAAATGTCTTGTGGATCTGCATTCTGTCAACAGATTCTCCAATCTGAGCTGTGGATCTGTGACCTGCTGTTTCTCTAATTACTTCTCTCATTGCCTGTCAGTTTAGGTGGAAGCTTATGTGTTGAGGCGTCTGACCTGGCGACATACTCTTTCCATTTTCAAAAAATACATTGAACAATCTTATAAAAGATGCAGAGAGCTTTGGATATTACTGTTCTTCTCCTCAACTTTCTCCCTGGCCTGTCTGCTTGGTTCTTTGGTGTTTATAATGCTGTTTCTTCACTAATGGTCACGTAATGGAATACAATTACGATGTACAATTTAGTCTTCAGAATTTTGTTTTGTTTTTGAGTTGGTGAAACATATTAAAATATAATTTACAGAACTTTGTGTTGGTGACGGATGTGGTACTCTTGGAAGGCTCCGTGTGTCCGGAAACGCATTCCTGGACTGCGACACCAGGGTCCAAATAAAAACGAGTATTCTCTGGCCAGAGGACATAGCTGACGTACGACAATGGAAAAAGACAGTCGGAGCTCTGTGCCGAAGTGGCTCTGAACCGGCGTATAGCGTTACATGACACCGAGAGGAGACGGGTCTGTGATGGTACCGGAGCACTCAAGGCGGTACTCCGAGTGCCGTGATGTCAGCAGTGTACCAAATAGACTGATTACATGCGAGCAGAGGTGGAATGCCTGATGGAGACCACAGGCGATAACGTTATTCCGCACCTTAATAAGAAAACCAGTCAGTAGTGTTAGCAATTCCGTCTCCATTCCCGGATCCGATTCATTTGGCTCAGCTCACCAGTAAGATCCGGCTCTTTCTGCTACACAATTCTAATTCGGAAAAGTTTTGAGATTTAATTTTGTATGAGCGTTACCCCGTATAACACTGATTAACATAATTTTTTGAATTATTTAATCAAATTTTCTGTCTTTTTTTTACTGCCTTATTTTCTTAAATTTTAATCAGGTGCCTGCTGTAAATTTTCCCTGTGGGAATTTTTAAAGTATCTCTGTTTCTGATTATACTCCTTGATTAATATAAATGAAATTTTAGAAAGTGGCAGATAGCTGTAAACAATGAGATTGTTTCTGATGGATGTTTCTTTCTATACAAATTGAGTTGTTTTCTCCACTGTTGCCACATGCTTGCTCAGGATGAAAGACTGATGCCAAGTCAACAAGATTAAATTATCTGGGCTTCCTTAGACAAATGTTTACCAACTGCCATTAGATAATCAATTGACTTTGATGGCACAGTATTAAAATTAGAAACAAATTGAACATATCTGATATGGAAGTTACTATATAATTGGATTCTATGGGGAAGACTTGAACTATTTTAGAACTGAAATTATATTGTATTATGCCATGGATTGAAGTTGTCTTGTAAAGGGCTTTGAGATTACATTACATTTATTGTAATTTGGTTCCAATACACAGGTGCGAATTACATGGTTACTTACTGCTTATGCATATTTTGACATGTACTGCTATTATGCTATAATAATAATAATAATAATAATAATAATAATAATAATAATAATAATAATAATATTGATAATGCCAATAATTATACTTCCATTGTTCATGTGAATGAATCACTCATTCATTATGAGTGGGCACAAGGAGCCGGCTCGGCTTCGGGCGCCACATCACTAATCAGCAGCGTTGCCTGGTGATGGAAGCGGGCAGGCTCGCAGGAATGCAGTGCGAGAGAGGGTACGAGAAAGGACATAGAGGCAACCGTAAACCCAACGTTCCTCTAACCTGCCGCTGGGAGATGCAGTCAAGTTAATAAACCACTTATAAACTAACTAGTATACACTTTACGGCTGTGTAAGCAGGCCGAATACGCCTCAGTGGTAACTCATGGAAACGCATTTAGGACAGCTGCATAGACACAGCGCCAAACTGTGCTGTGACAGCGAACTGAGGCACTGCTGCGGGACACACTGTTCATACTTTAGCCGCATAGATATGACCAATAAAATCACAAGGATACATTTTACTCTACATATAATAAGTGCAGATGGAAAAAAATAAGCAGGAATAAATCGAACTTTCTCGAGTTTTTCCAACCGCTGTCCTCCACAGCAAGCTTCGTTTAGGAATTAAAAAAAAGAAGAAGAAAAAACATGCAATCCAATCAAACATTATGTTCCACTCAAATTTTATGTTGTTTTGACTTATAAATTCTGACCCAGTACTGGGACTAAGCTAAGTAGCTAAGTGTCAAGAATACGAAGAAACAGCACCTATCAGGGTTATGGAGGTAGAAGGGAACTGCATTCACTCACCCCGCAGTTGGAGATCATCCCGATCCAAACGGGCAGCGAAACGCCCCCAACAGAGTCCCCCTTTATCTGGTCGGTGCTTCTATCAGACCACAGGGTCCAGGGTTTAATTGTAGTAAAACGATAATGTTAAACCGACGAGAAATCTGCCAAAGGCTTTAACGAGGCGACCGTTAGTGTTTAGCCATATCGCCTGTTCGCTGCAGTTGTAGAGTTTCAGCAACCGAGTAACGGCCCATTTCGCTTTAACGGTGACGTCAGCATGGCCACGGAGCGAAGCTGTGATTGGTTCAAAGCAGAATCAGCACGTCACTGGCCATAGATGTGAACCGCCTCCTACACCGTCACCATAGCGACTAACGTAAACATCAGAGAATCCTTTCATTGAAAATATGCGACGTTCGGTCGCGGGGGAGATCTATCCCGTTCCTCCTTCTGTGTTATTTTTTTTATTGGAGCTTTTTAATGGAAACAATAATAATAATAATAATAATAATAATAATAATAATAATAATAATAATAATAATAATAATAATAATAATGATGATAATAATCAGAAGAAGAAGAAGAAAAAAAGGAGAATCGCCCGTTTTAAAACAAAAATATAAATATTTAAATATATGTAACTTTAAGCTAATATTTAAAAATAAAAGGGGGTAAATTGACAGTTTAATGATTACATTTATTTTTAAAATAAAATTCTCACATTGCCTATAAATGTAGTTCATTGTTGCTAAAAAAAAATCATTCAGCCAGGTTTAAAAAAAGAAGATATTTCTCAAAGTTGTTTTATAATAATTTATATACTGAATCATATAGCTATGCAAAATTGCTATACTAAATCAATTTTAAAAAGCTGAAATTTATTTCTGACAATTCATTCCCAAAAAGTTAGAATATTATGTCATATACCATAAAGATGAATATAGTAGTAAATTGTTTAAAACCAATATTTTATCAAAAACAAAACACTGTCTGAAATATGTGGGCTTTTCTGTAACTAGGGTCATGTCAAAGATATGTGATTTTAATATTTTTGACTAAATTTGATTCTCCAAATGATGTGGGCTGCCTGAGAAATGGATATCTAACTCTTGATTAGACTGAAATATGGGGAATTTAAAGACCAAGTCAACACCTCAAAGTTTTGTTGTGCTCCTGAAACAATCCCTAAACCATTTTCTATTTGATGGCAGGATGCACCACCAACATCAGAGAATAGCTTTTCCATAAAAAGGTGCAACAATGCTTAGGATATATCAAAGTAACATCCACATGAACAACAGAATCCTAAAGTTTTCTAGAAGAATACTGACCAAAGCATTGCCTTCCTCTCATGGTACATCCCAGTGCCTTTCTATTTCCAGGTAAGAAAGGTCATGTCGCCAACCTAACTTGGCTCTTATCAAACTATCTCAAAACCTCATTTGCTCATTTTCCTGTTCTTGTCCTTCAAAGGTAAAATACTGGCTTGCTGCCTGATATACCATGTCCAATAATAACCATGTCACGATAAAGAGATCATCAGTGATCTGTCAGTATAGTTACAATGCTATACCTAATCAGTTTATTTCCTTAGCTGCAGCATTAAAGCAAGAAGTGACTGGCTCTCTGCATCAAAGCGAATGAGTAATGGATGCTGAGCTTTGCACTCCCTCTGCTGTGCTATAATACTGAACATCTTCCAAACAGTGGGCCCGGGTCCAAAACTGCTACTGTGAATGAAACAGCGTCAGACAAGAGAGGAGGGAGACGGCCATTTATTAACATTCAGTGACGCATCTTTCATCCCAAGAAAGATGACTCACTCTGATCTTTAAAAACCAAAAAGACTTTTTATGGTTTCTTGGAAAGCAAAATCATGATTTAATTGCTACAAATGAGACTGTGTGAACTGATTAACTTAAATATTGGTGTGTACTACAGAAATATCTCATTTGATTCAACATAATTCTATGAATGTAGGGAAATATAAGCAAAACATACATATTATAAAGTGTGCTTGTTAATGAATCCACAGAAGTACTGATTTAGTAAATCAATTAGTGACATAATGTACCATCAAAAGCTGCAAGGTGTTTAACAGTATAGATTGAAAATCTGAAAACACCTATGGAAGTCCAAATTGATCACAATCAAATAAATTAAAAATTATGTCAATTAAATTTTGTATTTTTTTCAATTGCAGACAAATACATTTAATATACCCACTGTGTGCCATAGAGTGGGCAGTTCACACATCGAAGTCCTTGATGAAGCTGTCCAATGTTCAATTGACCTTGGGAATTTAGCTGCATGTTTTACCTCTTCTGTCTGCCCAGTACCTGCACAATTACTGTGAATCTTATCCACATTTATGTCATTGTTAATTTATTAACTATACAATAGTTATTACATTATTAAATAGTTAAATATGATAATCAAATGAAATTAAATTTTATTATGAGTTGAATTTCTTAAATAATTCTTTCTGTAGTTTGATCTTTTTTTTATAGTTCTTGTGCTGGAAAACATTTTGAAATACTTTAGGTTTTCTGCGGGGCCCATCAAACAGACTAATATCTGATTGGTTCACCTGCTCACCAAGTTGAATTCAGCCCAATCACTTTAAGTTATAGCACTAGTAATCCCACCCACTGAGCCAGGTGAGGAAAGCTGACAACTTATACATTAGTAATATACTGCAACTAGGTTATGAAATGAATAGTTTACTAGTTAATAAAAACAATTTCTTCTAAATAAAATATTGCTATGCATATTTTGTTATGTACTAATTAACAGTTACACATAATTAATAAACACATAATTGATCAATCTATAATTATTTTACTTCATAATTTAATTAAATCATTTTTGGAACTTCAAAACAAAGGTCAATCAATAAGTGAAAATAGTAGTTCTATTGTTCAAATAAAGTGTCCTGAAGTGAACCTGCTTGGCAGGTTAGCCATGAATGTTGGGGTCTATTTTCCAAAGTAGTCATGGTGTTCTGCAAGGCATTTATCAGTCTATACCAACTTATTTTTACAGGGTTGTGGGCGGTTTGTGCCTAACTCCGGTTGTTATTAGATATGACACAAGGTACTCCTTGGACAGGTCATGAGGGCAACGAGGAGAAAAACAGGACAGGCAACCATGCAAACATACACTCCCTCCTCAGGGCATTTTGGAAAAACCAATTAACCTAACATGAATGTTTTTAGACCGGGAGGAAGATGGAATCAGGAGTTAACCCACGAATGCATAGAGACTTAATACAGAAAGACCCCAACTTTCTTCATTACAACTGTACTCCCATGCAGCATCGGCAGATGGGAGTGGTGAGATTTTTAAATAAAAAGTGCTGTGCATTTGATTTAAGTAACATTTTTACAAATGAAATTATTTATTTAATTTGTAATAAATACTTTTACAAATGAAATTTGTAAAATTAAATCATGGATCTAAATCCATACATGATTTAGACTCTGAGATGCACAAATATTGATTTAATAAATTATTTTTATATAATTTGGACAGTTTGATCTTCCAAATTTTGCAGAACTCTTGAATGCGCATACTGAACGCGTGTTAGCAGAAAACATCAATTTACCAGAACAGTGAAGCCTTAAACCAGGAATGTCCAACTCCAGTACTCAAGGGAGAGTGTCTTGCATTTTTTAGATGAATTTCTGCACCGACAATTAGCTTCTCAGAGTGTTGTTGAGTTTTGAAGGAGTTCTGCTAATGAATCATTCAATTGATTCAGGTGTGTGATGGAAACATCTAAAACATGCTGGACGGTATTCCTTTGACTCTAGACATCAACTGGTTTAAAGAAAGCTCCTGCACTCGTGCGTCAGGCAGATCCTAAAATCCTGGAAGGATTTATTGTGCAAGTAAAAAAAAAAGAAAGTGATTTGCTAGTTTTGCTAAGAGAACAAAAAACTAACAGGAATGTCAATAATAAACTGTTTAAATCAACAATTTTACTGAAGCTATGACTTCATATGTGGCAGCCATATTGGATTTCGAGGTCAGGGTTGTTAAGGCACATCTAGCTGATCTTTCAGACTCTAAATTTGAGATTTCTTACTTCCAGAACTAAATAGAAGCCAACATTAGTGGGTTGGTACCCGACTACTTAAATGACATTACCACCATTTTGTGCTCTCCATAGGCTTTATTAGCATTTTTTCTAACACTCATTGTGAATTTCCTTTACCACATAATATTTTAAGATATGACTGTTTTTAGGATATTATGTTGGTTTCAACTAGATGGGTAAAAATCTGAGATTTAACACCACAATTAGGTCTTCATATTAATGTAAAGAAGCAGAGGCGCCTAACTAGCTTCGCTTTGCACAAAATCCTCCAAAAGGGGAACATAGAAGTTAGAAACAATAGCCTACTTATATATAACTGTGTACTAAGATCAGGCTTTAACAGAATCAGAAAACATACAGGTGTATTCTTTCCTATTTGCCTCATTTCTCCACTCTTTTTTTTTCTTTGCTAAGCTAAGCTAACAATCTCCAGTGTGTAGAAATACATGTGGTTTAATCACCTCATGTTATTCTTGGCAAAAAAAAAGGCAAATAAGACATTTTTTTTTCAAATATTGAACAATTTTTTTTTACAATGTTTTAACTTACATCAATGTGCAAAAAACAAGAAAATTATACTTATCTTGAATAAAAAGTAAAGATATCAACAATAATGTTTAAGTGCATTCTGATCTACTGAAGATACTGCTGGTGTGGTTTTGGTTTGTGTGGTGGATGTCTCCATGTTGAACTGTTGAATAATTAATAAAAAATGGTTCTTGAAATGAAAACCTCTCAGTTTGATTCTCTGGAAGCTGATGCTTGATGTTGATGGCGCCTTAACTCTGACAAACGCAAAACCTGCAGCACAAAACAGCTAAACAGACAGGTAAAGAGGAACTTCAGAAAATAATAAAGGTAAAACTTTGCAATTAAGGACCTATGTGCGTGGGAGTTGTGTTGTTTTTAAGCCTTTTACTTGTGGATTTTAAATATAAAAAACTTTAATGCCAACGTCTTATGTCAATCAAACATAACTTAAATCTTTTTTTAATTACAAAAAATCTGTATGGTACTTTAAGGGGCTGTAAAAGGCTAAATTTCAGCTCACAACAGAAGAAACATTACACCAGAATTTCAAGAAATGATAAATCTCTACATAAAGGCTTGAAATCATCCACTCTCTCTTAAATTAAGACACAGTGTCATGAAGTGCATTACTCGATGGATCTAGGCAGGTGTGAAAACTTTCTTTGTGAACACACAATCAATAAATAGATATCATGCATATCATTATATCATCCCTCGCTGCAAATTAATGCAACATTCTCTTATTCCAAACAAGCTCACACTGATTAAGACACATTCAGGTAGTAGTATCTGAAACCTGATGGTTGGTGCTTGCACTACATTACTGCCTCTTTGTTCTGTTTGCTATGGCTGCAATTCATGCTAAACTAACATTGATTTCAAAACTGCTGTGATCAAATATGGAGGAAAGGGTCCAACTTGTTTTTTTTTTCTCCATTAACACTTATTCAAGTATAGTTGTAGATTTGGAGAACAAACACTCTAGATAAGGGAAAAAACTTTCGAGCATCAGCTCTAAAATGGAGATTCCTAATTTACTCAAATATCAAGTTTTCTCTAGTTTTGAAGTGGAAAGGAAAATACAGTTAACCATTGGCTTAGAGAACTAAGAATTTCAATGTCAAGGCAAATTAGACTTTAACATTTAAAACAGTTTCTTAAAGAATTTATTAATGTTAAATAATTTAATTCAAGTTCATTCTGGGTAAAAAAAAAACTGCAGTTTTATTATTGTCTCAATCTTATGTGTATCTGATGGAGAAAAAAATCTTTTAAAATTTCCCTTTTTGCTTTTACAAATAGAATGGAGAATTAAAATAATTTCTAACTTTGTGCTAAAGAACCGATGTATAATGTAGTATATTACACAAGCTTGATCAGTTGAAAGATTTTGAACTTAAGGTGTTAAAATGTAATTCAGATTCCCTCAAAAGAGAGTTGGATCTTTTTGTTAATAGACCGCAGCTAGAGATTTGTCTCCCAGGAGCAACTAGGAAGGGATATTTCATTTTGAAGCTCAACAAAATGTTGAGCTGATTTCTTGAACAGTAACATAGCATTAACATAGCTGTCCATAGCTGTCACAATGTTTTGGGACTCTGCTAAGTAGCTTGTTAAAGGAAAATCATTAGCATCAAACTCTTAAGGTCAATGCTTCTTGTTTACAAGAAGGATACGTTCTCATAAAATCAATAACTATTGTATATATATATACCACATTGTAATAACTTTAATCACAGTAATAATATTGATTCTAAGATATTATTCAGTGTTTGGTGAAAGTGTTTTTGTGCAGGATGGATGGAAAGGTAAAATACATAAATGTCCCCAGGGCAGGTCAAAAGTGTGTTTAAATGCCACAACTAATATCAGCATCTGCTTATGCACTGCTTATACAGCATTTCAAAAATGTAAAGAAGATAAAAAAATAAAAAAGTGCAAACCTTCAATGAAGACACTGTACTCTGCTGAGATTTGTAATATTTTGCATTCAGTGTCATTTATTATGCATTTCAAGCCTGCAACACATTTAAAGACAATCTATGAATGGCATTGTGTAAAGTGAAAGAACAAATGGGATTTAAAATATGTGAAGATGTCTGATTTTTGTAGATATGATTTGGTGTAAAAGCTGCTCCTGTGACAGGCTAACTTTTCTGGTTTTCTATGTTTACCCTAGATTGCAGGCTACAGAGGTGGTGGTGTCAGGTTCCATCTTTCTAACACCTACAGTGCAGCCTTGTCCTGTCGCTTTGGGCAGTTTTTGCAACCATTCACAACTTGAGATGTGAATAAACACATATGGGTTGCATTGTTAGGTGACCTGTTCAGATCATCTTTGAGAGTGACTGTTCATGCAATAATTCCCACTTTGGTTCAGAACTGAAGAAGAATTTTGGATGACAGGTGTAACAATTTTTTTATTAAGTAAAATAAATCTTCCGCCCCAGTCTACTACTTTGGTTTGGTCTGTCACACAAAATCCCCTAACTGCAAATTGGCAAACTATGCAAAAGTGTGAATTATTAACAAGGCACTAAATCAATATTCCTTTAATACAAATGGAATTTGCATATTTCTCCCTTAACAGTCCAGAATATCATGAAATGACTATGGTGCTAGTGCACAGGCTTAAACTGCTCATTTCTGTACACAGACGGAATATGAACAGGAGTGTCAACATCCCATCCAAAGGCTAGGATTATTTTTTATTATTATTTTAATTTTTTACCTAGCCCTCATTTCCACCTCTATAATATCTGCATTGAAGCACAAAAGCACAGCAGAGATTTCAGAACAGCATGTGGGTCTTCCCCTAGGAGGTTCACACGTTTCTCAAAAAGGCAGTTTAAAATATTACTCTCCATACCTTACAAAGGCAGAGGAAGAAAAGAGACTGTCCCAAATATGATTATGATCTGATGTAAAAAGGAGAATCTGTGGAGAAATTTAAAACCAAATGTCTGAAGAGGATGAAAACTTCTTACTGTTGTGCTTTCTAAGACATGTTTAAAGAAAACTGGTTGATTTTCAGATGACAGAACATCTCCACTCTGAAATACTTGAAATGTCTAATTTGGAATGTGTTGCAGGCTTATGCAATAAAAATTGAAATGTACGTTTAAAAGATGATGATACTGATCAGACATACCAACATCTCTCGGCCTCTACTGTTTGTAGAGAGATAAATGAATCTGCCGAATAGAATCCCCTTTTTGAATTATTAAACATACAAAACTAAACGAGAACTGTTAAATCAAACACACTTGTCTAATCATAAAGGCTGATCACAAAGATTGTCATTCAAGTTGTGTTTATGCATCACGTTTTGCCTCACAAAGAGGCCTGCAGGGGGCAGCATACAACATTAAACACCTGTGGTTGTGTGAGTGAATACACTAAAGAAGAGGTTTGTGATATCAAATATCACATCTCAGTGTAATGTGATTTTACATAATATTGGCAGCTGAGGATTTGTTGTGATAAACTGGTATAATTAAGCTCTTTCTATTCATTTCCTATCAACTTTCTTATTGTTTGCCAACAGGAAACACATTTTACACTTAGCTTATATCAATTTCTGGTTGGAAACTAGACTGTAACTGCGATTATTGTTTCATAAAAGCACCAATCGTGGACCATCAGTCTATGTAAGCTACACAATACTGGTGGGGTGGTCAGTTTAATATTTCTTGTACTTTCATAAGGACTGTAAAAACATGACTATAATATCCTCCATCAGAATTGGACCCAGTTTTATCCCCCATCCTGCGTTTGACATTTTAATTTAGGCAGATTTTCTGTAGTATCGAAGGCCAAAGTGCACCTGAGAGCAGCCGTCCGTCTCCACATGGCAACAGGTTCTTGTTATGCCAAAACCAGGGTAGCTGTTGAACAGGTGGGCAAGCGAGCAGTGCTGGGCATTTGTCCGTGAAGGTGCTTTGGTGGATGCCGTGTAATAAATAAGCAGCTGAGATTTGCTGCAGTGCCCTCCTGTCTGCTAACGCTGCAAGCAGAATCCATGTTGCTCTCTTAGCCTTTAGCATGAAAAATCTTTCAACTCACGTGAGTTTCTCTTTAAATAAAGCTGAAATATATCATCTCCGGACTTTCAGCGAGGGCCAACCGGCGGCCCACCGTAGTTTCTTTTTCCAGTCTCCAAGATGGCGTTCATCCTTTTACTGCCTCTCTCCATTCAACAAGACACGCCACCTTTGCTGTTTCAGAAGTGTTTCCAAGCAATAACAATTAAGCAATCAACATAGTCCTAGACATCTAAATCTTTCTTATCAAGCTTCTAAACAAAAGGCTTCTACTTGGTCTTGGGCACTACCAGTATTTCATCACCGTCCTGGATGCTGTAGGAGTGGAGAGCCCGGTTGTTGTACTTCAATTCCTCTGGCCCAAAGGCGCTGTCCTTGTCGATGTAGTAAAGCCTCATACTGTTGGTGGAGAGCTGGACCACAGTCGTCAGCTGCTTTTTCAGCTCGGCAACGGTTTGGTCCAAACGGATGCACAGCTGAAACAAAGCCAAATGGAACCAGAGTTGCACCATTGTTTCATCATAAACCCCTGCGCAAATTTTCAATCAATATGCAGTTATATGACCTTCCAACTAAACAACATGAAATGGGCTGACCAAGACTGGCTTAACATTTTTGTTTAGCTCAATTTGATGGACGCTATGAACTAAAAAAAAAAGTATTTGATGGTAACAGTCATTTTTGGGCTCAGAAACATACATTTCTGGTCCTAATAAAGACAAGGACTGGCTAGCCTTAAATGGCTACAAGATTATTTCAGTGCTTGCTCTCTGTTTAGAGGGAAACTTGTCCCAAAGTACTTCGTTATGACAGTATTTTTGGTATTAAATCATTACCAAACTAACCTGTTCTACTTTCTCCTCACAGTGAACTTCAACCTGAGCCCGGCAGCGAGGTCTGAGGTCGATCTCAGCGAGTGGCTCCAGCTTGCCGTATTTGGTTATCAGGGAATGGTATCTGCGCACGGAAAGAGCATGTTTCTTTTTTTTTGTTACTCCACAAACAAACACAAAACACACTTCACTTTTGAAGCTATGATAAAAGACAAACAGGTTGTGCAGTTTACCTGAACGGTAGCTCCTTCTCGGGGCAGTCTAGGTAGTGACGGATGAAGAACCTCTCTGCATCCTCTCGCTCGCTGTCAGTCACAACACTACCATTTAGATGGGACACTGAGGGAAGCCTGAGGAGAGCCATGTAAACATGAGCAAGTTATGCACTAGGAATGACATGAGTCTCAAAATAGGAGACAAAAATAGTCTCAAATGGTTTTATTCGTGACGGATGAGACTCACTGTGCTATCATGAGGTTGCGGCGCTCTGCCTTGGTGTAAGGCTGCAGTAAGGGAATGCCCTGCAGTCGCACCTCCTCTAACTTTGGAAAGAAGTTCAGCTTCTCAATGTCTTCCCATCGGTTGAGACCTGACAACACATGCACCAAGAAGTTGAGCGACGACTTTCAACTGAACGGACATGACGTTTTTACAGAAAACCTATAAAGGGTTTTCAGGTGTTGAAGCAGTTCAATGCAGCGGCTTTTGTTTCCGGCAGAATTGCTGTGAGGGAGACGTTTATACTCAAGTTAGAACAAGTCCTTTTAAGATCAATTTGAAAAAAAAATTTAACAAAATATTATAAAAGGAAATTACGGTATATTAATACAGTACTGCCTGCCTGCCCGCACATTATGCTTGTGCAAGAAAACTGCTCCAAATGCTGCTGAATACACTTTCCAAATAATCTTTACAACAAATACATTTGTCATTTAAAGAATAACTCTGATGAAGGATGGCTTTCAGGTGGCAAACACTTCAGACAGACAATTGCAGTCTGATACATGAATGGAAATAAATAATTTGAACATTTCTCTGATGTTGATTTTGTCCTTCTCCCTCTGAAAACAGCTTTCACTCTGCTCCTGTAAATAGACACACTGCTTGAGATTAAAGGCTGTGTGGAGAGGACTCTTAGAACAAAGTTTTTATAATAAAAAGACCCATGCTTGTTGTGCTAAAATTATCTGCTGCCATGATACTGAATCCTAATTTTAAATCTCTACAATACAAAATGAAACCACTCAGCTAAAGCAACATTAATCCTCAAGATAGATCTATCATAAGAGACTAATTCAAAGAGTCTAACAGCGAATCAAAACAAGCCCACGCTGCGACCCACTGACCTGAGTTGTTTAGGTTGATCCTGCGCAGGTTGGGGAAGAGTCGTGCCAGGATATCCTTGTTGTCCTGAATGGAGGCCAAGTTGTTGTTGGCCATGATCAGAGTGTCCAGGCTGGGAAACATGGAGCCAAACTTGCCCACTTCGGCCCAGTCGTGGAGGCTGTTGTCTGTGATGTGAAGGAGGCGCAGGGTGGGACAGGCCACGCTGGAGGCACTCACATTACTGTACTCGTTAAGGCACAGGAACAGTTCCTCTAGCCTGCAGAAGAACAAAGGGAGAATCCAGCCGTGGCTGAGGAAAATACACACTGAAGGGAAAAACAGGGAGAGACATACAATGGATCTCAGAAGAGTGCGCACACCTAGTTTCTGGTGAAACTATTCATCTGTTGTTTTGGATGTACACTTAAATTTACAGGAATAAATAATAAATGATAAAACAACCAACCAATTAAGAGGCAGCCAAATACGTAACATCACTCCTTTAAAAGCAGGGATTTAGTGTAGCTCTTCTTACTCAGGGATGTTCTGGGTCAGCAGCATCACTGTATCCCAGGATATCTGAGTGTTGTTGAGAACAAGGCGTCGCACTCGTGAAAAGGCTTCAGCACACTGCGGCTCAAGAGTGGTTCCTGCCAGCGGGTTGGAGCTCAGGTTGAGGAACTCCAGATTGGGGATGCTTGATACAATTTTACTGATCTGAAAAAAATAGGATCAGTATTTTTAATCTGATACACACAAAGAAAGCTTTAAAAACTGGGAATCTGAAAATATGTCACACTGAGGGGTTGAGAACCTGCATACATCTAACTTTGTTTTCAGATTTAACACCGGAAAGACTGTGAGGAAAAGTCCAAATCCTACTACTCAAAAGTTTTCTGTTTTTTTTTTTTAAACATTTGTTTCAACACAATAAAAACAACAACTATAAATAGTCATTGCTTAACCTAATTTGATATTATTAACACTATCTACAGTCAGAAAGGACTGATAGATTTCAAAGTTACTTCTTGCCAGTCTTGAAGATTGTTGTGCGATAGATCCAGCTCAATGACATGAGCACAGAAGGCAGCGATCTCAGCCTGGTCTCCTGCTTTGCTGATCCCACAACCGTTCAGCACCAGCACACTGGGCAAGTTCAGACGGTCTAGTGTGAGGGACAGAGGGACATTTTAAAGTTTTTTTTAAGGGCTGTGAACACAACTAGGTCTGGAAGTTCAGAGTGAACACTTCACTTAGAAGTTACAGGAGTAGTTCAGGATGCAGAACTGGACTGTACAACTATAGAGGGGAAAGAATAGTTTTTCTACATATGTCTGTTTGTGAAAAAAAAATGCAGGCCTTATATTTAAGTTGCATAAAATAGCTTTGATTTTTAAATGATCGGTTTTTCTCTCCTTGCAGTAAGAGAGAAGGAAAACAGAATTTGTGGCTGCAGGTGATCCATTGTGAATGACATGAAGATACTGCTGACAAATCTAAACTCCTGCAGGACGTTTCTGCTCGTGGCATTTTGAGCTCAAATCCAAACAAGCAGAAACTTAAAATATGAACAATGTGGACATCAGCCACAATTAAATACAATTTAAAAAGTCTCAAAGTTGATATTTATATGTGTGAACATATTATTAAAACTTCAGATGCACGCATCAAAAATAATTTATTAAGAATTTTTCTTCTAATTATGCACAATTTTTAAATAAATATCTTTACTTCATGACAATTTGTTAGATACAGAGTACATTTATTTAATCTCACCCTTCAAATTAAATCATTCATAAAGTCAATCATGGTAGTTTTGATTTGTAAGGCGGTCGTTTCTGTGCAGTTTAAGCAGTCAGATGTTAGGGCGACAGCAGCAAATAAATGATATTTAACAACGTACTTATGTACGTTTAGCACTAGTGGCGTTTAGTGACAAGAAATGGACAGAAAGAGAAGGAGGAAAGATGCTCTGCCAGCTACACCACGGAACACCCTGTGATTCAGACTTTGATTAGGTTATTACTTTTAACTGCAGCCATTTTTAAAGTGAAGTGTTCTTGGTTAAATATGCTAAATGTCACATTGCTCCCTCAAGTGTGTAGTTCTTATTACTTTAAAAAAAAAAAGCCACCATAATACTTCATATTAACATGTCATACATAGATGTGACAGAACATTTTATCAGGGCATCTGTGCGAATGTGGTTAGAATTAGTGGGGAAAAAATGTTTGGCATTTCCTGCCAGTGGTTTCAGGAAATGTAAAAACTGAAACAATTCAAAACCAAAACAAGGTGAGGCATCATAGAAACAATGTTATTGGTTTGAGACAGAAATAATACAATAAAATAAAAAAATTCATAAAAAATAAATGAAAATAAAATGAAAACATAAGAAAATATTCATTCATCATACAGTCATTGTGCAAGAATGAACACATCCTTTGATTATTTTAATCACAGGGTAAAACTTGGTGCCAATAAATAACAAAACGCCTCTCTTAGCAGAAATAAAATAAGTATGCTGCCAACAAGGCAAAGGTGACCTCTCCATCTCACCCTTCATGGGGGAACCCTGGAGACCTGCAGTGGGAACCACCACCACTCCCATCCCAGGGCCTCTGCGGTACGGGAAGTTTTCTGGGCTGTACTTCTCATTGATAACCTCCACAAAGGAACGACCTTCCCTGTCTTCTGGAGGCTCCATGATGCTTTCCTGCTGAGCGGCCTCCTCTTCAGCTGTGGAAACGAATGTCAGGTAAATGTCACAACCCTTCAAGAACTTATCTCACCGCTAGGGACCTCTAGATCTTTGCAATATTTTCTGTTGATTTGACTTCATAAGACGTAGACATAGTTAAGTAGTTCAAGAACTGGTTTTGGAAAAGAAAAAAAATAAGAAGGGAGCGCTGTAGTAATTTTATTTAACATGCAATAAATTTAGGAAATATATTTATTTTTCAGTGGAATCATTATGGTTTGAGGCTTTATAATTGTTTTCGTTGATATTTTTTCTCAATGCATTCTGTAAACAAACAACACAGAGTAGTGGCAGTGCTTACAGCATGCTCTTACACTCTGTCCTTTAAATCTGATAAGGATGGGTTCAGAATAACTATTGCCTATTTTTTTTATTACATATGAGCAACTGTAAACAAATTAATTGGATAACATGGATGATAGCCAGAGCGGTCTTGAGCACAGCACTGCTTTTTTCTGCCAATGCTCATTGTACCTCCATACTTAATGCTTGCTTTTCTGCTTGAAAGGACTCTAACAATACTTTAAAAATAAAAAAAAGTTTAACACCCTCCCTTATGCCTTCCCCACTCAGTTCCTTCAGACTAGTAGCAACAGCAAACAGCTGGTGGAACTGTGCGTCTGTTGAACTTGTTTGCTATATAAAGCATTTTTACAAGTGAAGGTAATTGATGGTGCTAGAAAATGTAACTATGTGCCCAGAAAAATACATAAGGCTTCCCCTTTAAATGTAGAAAAAGAAACCGTAGCACGTGGACCAAGATAATCACTTGACTTCCCATAATTAAAATGACCAGCATCTGTTTTATAAGGCTTGGCAGGCAGAGCCTCACTGTGGAATATGCTGGAGGGAAACATAAATTATGTATCAGTTGTTGCTTGAATAAAAATATAAAGGATCATATTACAGTGTCTTATGCAGCTGCCTAAAGTGACATCACAGTGTTTTCTAACAGTGGGGGTTCAGTCGCCATACCTGAACCAGCGTCTGGTTTGATGCGGCCGCAATCAGCTGTCTGGTGCTGTTTCTGTACGGGCGACCTGTCAGAAACACCGGAATGAGTGTGATTTATACCTGATATAATCATCTACACAGATCATCTCTTGGATGTCCTACCAAAGCTGCGAGTAATTAAATAAGTGGTTAACATCTTACTCCAGAATGGATGGAAGGAGAGAGGAGAAGTCTGCAGAAAGAAAACGCTGCTCCCCTTGTTGGCGCTCTTGTCTGACCAGATAAGTGAGGAGGATCACCGCATGTCACTGCAGAACAAACAAGGTCGAGGATCAGTCTCTGCTCATTGACATGCTCACCAATAAAGATCATTAGTGCAAAACAGCAGTGCTCCATTAGAGCTGCTGTGAGCAAGCTGATAGAGACACTTTTATTCAGAAACTTTTTCACGTCAGCATAAATTTCACATTTGCCATAACTTTTAGAAAACACTGATAGGCAGTTCATAAATATAAATGACATTTATTCATTAATAAAAGTTTATTTTTATTGGATTTTCTAACCCACAGTTAATATTTCACTGCACAAACGTTTCCTTATCTTTAGATTTATATCCACTAAAATGGAGAGTCCACTCTTGGCCAGTTGTGTATCAAAGTAACACAACATTTTAAATAACTACAATCTGAAACCCCAGAAAAACACTCCATCATGTTGTTCCTACAATTTAAAGCATTTTTAATAAGATTTTACAGAAAGTGGCAGAGTTTTATGTGACTGTATGGACAAAGGGGTAATGCAGAATTGCCCCTTCTCCACGTGTTGCTGCATGGGTTTCTATTCTTTACTGTCTTACCAGAAAACCAGAAACAATTTAGGCCTTTGGATAAGGCCTGTATCAATTTGCCTAACTTATGATACAAATGACCAAAAGATTTAATATTCTGTGACTTCTGTATTTATTTTGAAGTATGAAACAGTGGTGAAAACAACACGTTTTCAAATGGAATTTACCACTTCTGGCACTGTCCTTAGAATAGCAATATGATTTTCTCTTTTATTATTTTATTTCAATGTATATTTTTTGAATGGGAAATTCAGCATAGATAATTTTACAAATCCTTCACTGTATAGCCAAGTTTTTTTCTTTTCTTGTTTTTATTTTATTGCAATGAAAAAACATGCAAATAAAAGGTACAGCACAGTGTCCCTCAACCATTTAATGAAACACAAAAAACTGTTTATTTTGCAAATTTCATTCACTGACTTGTACATATTTACAGTATTAAGAGAAATGGCATATGAAGCACAGTTCCAGATGGGTGTGACGTCAATACGAAATCCATTTCCCGATTCACCAATTTGGAAATCGGAAATTCCGACAATCGAGTTCGACTCGAACGCACCACAAAAAATCCACTTGGCAAACACGGATAAATCTAACAAAAAAGTTACTGACTTAAGCATATGTGAAATGTTTCTTTGAAAATAAATAATGCCGATCCCATGCAAATAATTTTCCGAAAGCACCAACGCGTTATGTTTATGTTGTCATTTCATAAATTGGATTAAAAGGCCCCATCGAGTCTAAAATTCACCGATTTCTTAAAGGAATCTGGTGTTTAAAAGCAGAAGGATGGCGAACCTAATCTGAATGGTAACAGCTCCCGTTTACAGTAAAAACATAAACAGGGGAATGACTACTATAGACAGATTACTAAGCTTTACATCTTGCTTGTATCTCACGGTCAGAGTCCTGTCTACTCTGAAAATAACCAGTCTGACCCCCAGCAGCAGGAGCAACGGCTCGATGGAGCCCGAAACGGAGAACAGATGGAAACCGTAGAAATGTGGTGTTAATGTTCTCCAGGACGGTGATACGATGGTAGGTGCGTACGTACCTTTATGTCCACACTGGATCCCCCTTGTTGATGAAAACAAACCAGCTGTCATTTGGTCTCCCCCTACATACAGGAAGTGACGTCATGTTGCCGAAAGCCCTTTCCCAGTTTCTTTTTCTGCACACAATAATCTAATAACGCTCAGTGGCAAATGTTAAAGTGATTCCTTTTATGAGCCCGGTTTATGTGATGTTTTTAAAGAAAAATACAGAAAGAAGAAAAAACCGTTGAGGAAAAGAGATATTTGTGTGCAAGAACTAGTGTTGTAAATTAAAATGTCCCATTTGAAAGAACAGAGCAGAGAGAGACAGAAAAAAAAATAAATAAATAACATGATCCAGAAAAGAGAGTTAGTTGCAGTAGAGTAGAAACTCATTTGGTGGCTTAATCAGAGAAACAACTTAACTGACTTTAAAGGCTGAATGGAATGGAGGAAAAAAAAAAAAAAACAATTAGGTGCAACAAAATGTCTAGGAGAAACTGGGTTAAAAACCCAGACTTAAACACTGACAGACAGGTCCCATCCTGGAAGGAAAACATGGAATTAATTTCAGATGAAAACCTGCAAATATGGATGGATTAGACAGCGTGACCTCTGAACAGCAGTTTCAGCAGGTCTCTCCATTGACCGTCATCGTCCAGACCAGAGGAAATGAAATTGTATGTGGCCAAGTGTTGATTCAGCACCAAAATAAATCAGTTTTCATGTTTAAATTTAAATTGTTGTTGAATGCTCTTTTGAATTATTCAATTAAGGACCTGAACCTGTTGTCAGAGGTGGTGCTAATAGGAAGGGTGCCCTGGACAGGCCCCTCCTTAGCAGCACACATCACCCTGAAAACACCATGTTGGAATAAAAACATGATTAGACTCATCTCTATCACAGACACATTTTCTACCAGCTTCTTACAAAATATGTAAAATGCAACCATTTACCCATTGCTTTCTTTCATTTCAACCAGTGCTTGTTTCTGCTTATATAATAATACCAAACTGTCGAAGTACAAAGCTGCGTGAGCAGACGAGAATGTGAAAAAAATAAGGCAGGTTTTTTGTCCCACTCAAATCAGTTTATTATGTTTTTATACCCCTCAATGTTTAGATTTATATATATAGAATAATTTGTAAAATCTCAGAAAATTTGCAGTTTGAACAGTGCATGTAGCCAGTTTAATAACCAGCTGAATTTTAAACAGAGACGTCATGCCTGTTGGACGACTGAGTCCTTGTTTTAGCCACGGTAATAATCGTCGTCATAGTCATAGTCATAGTCATTGTCATATCTGGGGTAGTTGTGATAGAGATTGTGGCTGCCATGCCTATAGTGGTGGAAGGGAAGTAAGTGGTGGCTGTAGCGGCGCCGGCTGTGATATCTGTGTGGGGGCGGTTCCTGGTGGCTTGGGTGGTAATGTGAGTCATGGTGGTGGCTTTGGTGGTCATGACGGTTTTGGTGGTTGGGTTTATATCTGTTGTTCTGGGGTTGATAGTGATCATATGAATTCGCTATCTCGTAGCAGTTCTTTCCGCAGTATTCTGTCACACCCTTGACACCTTCAAAGAAAAGAAAAAAGAAGTTTAACTAAATGATCAAACATATTTAATCTCGATCATATCCAGATCTGTAATCGCGTGATTTGCTGAACACTAAGCTGTGCAGTCTTACTTGGACAGTAGTAATCATAGATGGTGACCGTCGATGGCCTTAGGTGCTGCACCTCATACTCCTGAATCATCTCCAACTCGTGGAACACAGGAATATCCTTTTGTAACTAAACAAGAAAAAAAAACCCTCAACTCCAGGCAATAAACTTCACCAGCAGCATCTGCTGTAGAACACGCTAAAGTCCTCTCACCTCCTGTAGGTATACAAAAACATGACCGTCCTTGTGTTCAACGTTGCTCACCAACACCCCTTTCTTTAGCTGTGAGGAGAAGACATTCAGGTAAATGTTTAATGTATGTGAGTGTGTTTTGGTGCACAAGTTAGGATATGGATTATCTCTTATCCTCAAATGGTCAAAATTATACATGGAGGCTTAATTACAGGCACAAACAGCAACAAATCTAAACAAGTTGCACTTGGGACACAAGCTTATTGTAGGTTCTGACATGTTGCTGACTGGACACTTGAACATTCATCTTGGCAAAATTGGTAGATTCATTTAAATATGCTGATTTATTACAACTGATGTGTCTCTTATTTACATGTTCTATAAAATTTAAATATCCTCTAAATTTAGGGCTTTTGGGAGCAATCGAGAAGCTAAATCCAGCTTTCTTAATCCATTCTAAAACCAGTTCAGGTGTATGTTTGGGATTATTGTCCTGTTATGGCATCTTGATTCTGTCTGAATTACAAGCATCTCCGATATGAATCCCTTTAAGGATGACTGAAATTTGCAGCTTCGCACATAGGCAGAGCGAACGTCTTCAAATAGGATTAATGACAGCACAAAGTTAAAGTCACAGTCATGCGTGAGAGTGTATGCAAAGTTTCTATTGGAATTGTATCAATGCACACTTTATTGCAACATTTCACTTCACATTAAAGAGTTACTCACATTCCACAAGGATGCGGGGACAGGCCAGAATCCAGAGGGCACTGCAATGTCCAGCACCACCATGTTGGTAGAGCTACGGCCTTCACTGTATCTGTTAGGCAAGGATGAAAATGGTCACACTCTTGTTCTTAACACCAACGTCTTTTGTTCAGTGTCTATAAAATGAGCTAAGTATGCCATCATCTAAGATTATGTTCAAGGAGGAATTGTTCTTGATAAGCCATTTAATCCCAAGGTTTATGTTAAATCAACAGAAATCAATACATGTTGGTATTGATTATTGATAAATATCTAAATATTTTAGATTCTGTGGGACAGACAGAAAATTTTGCAATTTTTCTGATTAAAAAATGAATTAATTTACAATTCAATAAACATTTTTGCTGCTAAATTATTGAATAAATAGACACATGAGCTCCACGACAAAATATTGTTTATTGGTTTAAATCTGTTACCTAATCATGAGATTGGTATCATCAGATACCATCAGATTGGTCCAAAATGATCGTTGGACATAGCGAACCCTTCCCATATCCTCTCAACTCGTACAAGAATTAAGCAGGTATAGGAAATGGATGGAAGGAGTTATTGTGTCATAATAGTGTGACATTGTGGGGCAAAAAGGTTGCAAGTTCAAATCTCTGCTGAGGCCTCTCTTGGTGAAGTTTTGTGTGCCTTTCTCTTTTTGTGAATTCACACTTTTCCTCCAACTAATCTAGCTTTTTTCCCTAACAGCGCAAAAGAATAGCATGGTGGTGTGGTTGCTTATCTCTATGTAGTCCTTGAAATAGACTGATGACATGTCTAGAGTGAACACAAATTTGGAATAGTGACTGCTTTGAAAGAAGCAGCTCCAAGTAACCCCCAAACCTTGTATGTATTAAAGATGAATGGCTAGATGACAACAGTCTTCCTGTCTGCAACAGTAACTTTCTTGTTTACTTACGAGGATTTCAGCTTCAGCGTGACTAAGCGGTCATGGCAACAGTTGTGGATCTCTACTTTGGCTTCCACGCTGAGACTGCTGACAACGGCTGAAACAGGGACGTTGTAAACAAAAGTAACCTGGAAACCAGATGAAACTTGGAAGTTAAGATATTTTTCAACAACCTTATCTCGTTTCTTTTCAACAGAAAAGTATGATTTTTTTTTTTTTTTTTTTTTAATCTTTGACCATCATCCAACTGTTTCAGTCACTGACCTGTACTACAGAGCATGAAGTGCCCTCAGCCCTCAGCCAGTACTTTCCTTTCAGGCCTTGCAGCACCAGCTCCTGGTGGTCCAACTTGTTGTTTTGGTTCACTTGGAAAGACAGGTGATCAGTGGGGGATGACACAGTCACAGAGGAGGAACCTTCTCGATTCAAAACTTTAGAGCTGTAGAGGGTCATAGCTTTAATAGCCACCGCTGTGTCCTACAACATGTAACACACACAGCATTTACTATCCCTGACCCTGTCCCAGACATTAGATAATAGATGGATGACAATAGTAAGCGCAAATTAATATACCCCGAAAAATATTCTTTTAAGGGAAACCAGAAAGTGTTAGACTTTTAGTAGAATATCTGCTTTTGGCATGTTCAGTAAGATTATGTTGATTTTCTGTTATGTGCACTTAAGAGCAGCGTCTTGATTTGTAATCCAACACAATACCTGAGTGGACTCGAAGCCTCCGTAGTAGGACTGCTGCTTAATAAGCCATCTGAGGATACTCAAGGAGCAGGACACGTCTCCTTCAGAGAGAGAGTCACCGACTTTGGCCAGTAGCACATATGAACTGATCTCCACACACAGAGAACGTGGGTTTTGCTTTGGTGTCAAACACCAGTATTGAAGATCCCCTAAACAAGTATGCAGCTGTGTTAGCATTACAAGTGCATGCATCGGTGGCACATCCTGGATGACTTATATCAGGAAGCAGACTCACCCTCTCTTATCGCGACCGAGTCAAGGTAGTGCAGAAGCTTACAGCGAGCCTCCCAGTTTTCTGCCAGGGTGAAGACGTATGCAAGCAGAGCTGTGGTGTACGTGTTGCTGAAATCATAGATGTAGTCCTTCAGGCATGACAAGCTCTTCTTCACCACAGGATTCTTAACAGATGAAAGAAAACATAGTTATTGCCATTGAAAGACCACATGGGCAATGTTCAGTTATACAGCAGTGTAGATTTCTTTTCCTCAGAGAGTTTTCAAGCAATATTTGAATGATTGGAACATGAAGGGACATTTCAGATAAGTTTGGTACACTGAATTTAGAATTATGCAGGATGCATATTTGATTTTCATCCATCAGTAGTTTTTGGTTCTGATAAATCAGCCACAAAATCTGGACTCTATTAAATTAACTTACATCTGCTGGTATGTTGGTTTCAAGTAAGCCTGCGGTGACGTAGGCAGTGACCGTCACTTCATCAGGAACATCACCCTATGGAGACAGGACCATGGACAGATTAACATCTGTATAACTGTCCTTATTAGTAAGAATGATATCAATTGACAAGCCCTTCGCAAAAATCCTTTGTGTAATTGGGTTACCCTAATATAGTTGTTGTAAAGTTTTCCGGACACTTTGAAACAACCATTGTCCCGCTGCTGGCATTCCAGCCACTTCCGAGCCTCCTCAATAATCTTGGGATCAATGTAGATGAAGCTCTGAGCTTTGTAAAATGTCACCATCACGAAGGCAGTGAGCCTAGAGAAGAGAAAAACAAAGTTTGACATTTTCCTAGCAAACAAACACTGCAATAATAGAATACAGCAGCACATTAGCAGAGACTGCTGAGTGAAACTTTAACAGCAGCAGAAATGTGGTGCATAAAAGGTTAAAGAAGCAGAAAAGGATCATTTTAAAAAAATTCTGACTTTGAGGGCTGAATTATACTGCAAAGATTCTAGATTTTTTTAAAAACCTCTTGAAATATGGGGAAGCATGCACTATTTTTTCTTTTTTATCACAAAAACATTTAACATGGGTGTGAAGACTTTTGAAGGCTGACTTCAGAGCAGCTTCTTGTCTCTGGCTGTGAGATTACTAAAGTTTGCAATGATAACCAATATCAAAGTGAAACTTGAGGGCTTAATAATTGTGACAAAACCCATCTTTATTAAAGGTTATCAGTAAAAACATTTTGGATCTAAACTTATCAGTTGTGTTCTTACCAAGTGTTCTCCTCTCCTTTTTCAAATGTGCTGAATGCGCCTGTCTTCTTCCTGTAGGCCAGCTGTCTCTGGTAGCCTGTACAAGAACGGTGATAACACGTCTGGATATAGTGCACATGGCAATAGAAGGTAGAGATTAAGTTTTGGTTTGCTGTGTTCTTAAGTACGTTAATGTCTGTGAATAGGAAGCTAAAAAAGACGAAAACCTTATGTCTAAAGAGGTCAAAGACCAAACATAAGATTGCACTCTGACAGGAGGAATGTATTTAACAACCACTTTTACTTCTCTCTGCATTCAAAAGGTGATCAAAAACTTGCCAGTAGTCAGGTAGTTGATTCCCTTCTTCTTAGTTTCTTGGGACAGAGTGTTAGTCTTTTGGAGGTAGTGCAGGATGTAAGTGTCAATTGCCATGAAAGCTACGTTCTGCTCCCCACAGCCGTACGGCAGATACAGCAAATCACCCAGGTTCTCCACACTGCGGCTGAGGATGTTACCTGTGTAAAAACAGACTCGTGGAAGATGATCATGCTCTGACATTTGAGTTCAAATCGATTTGTAGGCACATTTTTAGGTGTCGTCCCAACATTATTTTGTGAAAATAAATCGTCTTGGATAATATAACCAGTTTACCTGAAACTGAGACTTTGGCCTTCAGACAGCCACTAATCACATTGTTGGGGATATGTGTCTCCAATTTTTCACTTAAACAGTGTCCTGCGCACAGGCAAAACCAAAAACAGCACTTTAAACATAAGCAGAAGGGAAGAAGTGGTTCTAAAGCTGCTCTGAGTATTTTCTAATTTGCCAAGTTTGCGAATTGCAAAACAAATCTGCAGTGTTCTGACTAGGTACATTACCTTTGCTGGGATATCACAATAATTTCATCAACTGACCTGGAATTTTTTTTTATTCTATTCTATATGCTAACACAAGTCATCTGATAATTATTAGCCAATTATTAGCCAATTAATATAAAAGTGTCAAAATATGAAGTTTCACAACCCCTACCGGAAGATTAGCACCATGAAACATATTCTCTAGACAGCAATTGTTATTATAGATTCAGAAGTTGAAGCCTAATTATCATGCATGTTGTGTATATGCAAACCCATACTGACCTTTTGGACAGAGCAACCAGCTGTGTGTTTTTATTATTCCATACCCAACAGCCTGAAAAAGAGATTGAAGAGAGATGTTTCTCTTTGTCTGAGCAAGCACCACCTCCTTAATGACATTAATGAGTCAATATGTTTTTGACAGTAATACATATATATTTCTACATCTGGATTATTATTTTTTTATTGTTATAAAAACAGACATTATTTCAACCTTCACTTTGAGAGGTCGCGTCACCACAATGCTGTGACCACTTTCTGGCACCGTCACTTCTTGATCGCAACAAGAAGTCTGAGAAGACACAGCCTCAGCAGTCAGACTGACCGTCAAATCCCCTGAAAGAAAGGTCAGCTTCTGTTAATTCCTAAAATACTGGAAAGCAGAGAGGTTGTAGTGAATGAAAATGAGCCAATGAACAAAGGAAAATCATTCGGCCACTTTCTATGCAAAAGTCTTCCCTTTTCTCTACCTAAGTACGTTGGAGTGAAGGTCCAGCGGATGACCTTATGCTCGCCCGCACAGAGACAAAACGTACACTGGTCAGTAGACAGGGGAGTAAGGATGTAACTTGAGGATGCGGCTGCAGTAATTTTGATCTGTTGATGAAAAAGTTGAGTTCACTTTTTGAACAGGCTACATATATTTCCAAAATCGTTTAATATTTTAGAAGAATTTTTTTAGAACCATAGGAGCTACAGCTGGATACATTTAGGCTTCTGAGAGTTTTTTTTTTATGCTAGATGGTCAGAAAGTCTATCTGCCCATCTCAGGGTGACGTTTTTATCTGCAATATAAACATATATTATACAATATAAACCACTTAAGCTGAATTGGGTCTTAAATTGGTATTTCAAAAATGTGTTACATATCGCACAAGATATATGTTTCACCTACTTTTTACCCAGAGTTAATTGCATAAAACCCACAAAGACAATTATCATAGGGACTATTACACAGCCAGTGGACAATCTCATTTGGTTCCTGATTTTCATCTAATTTCCTACCTAAATGGGACCCATTTGGGTATTATAAATGCAGACTGGGGGTCTGAGGCATCAGAGCATGATTATGAGATAAATCTATAGAGCAACGAAGATGGTGTGGTTGTTTTTACACAGTGTCGAAGGTATAGGGAAATACATATATGATAACAGTAAATATTTTTAAATTCTGTCATAATAGCAGTTTTAATATCAGATATAGATGCTAAAATATTACTTTTGGTGCATTTCTAATGATTACTCTTCTGCAGCTTTGAAATGTGACCTGTAACAACAATAGCACACTTTTTAAGTCAATCTGGAAAAAAAATTACAAAAAGATCAAAGTATGAACTATTCAGTGTAACAATAAAATAAAAAGCAGCAGTCTCTTAAAGACGCTTCAAATCTAAAATAGTGTGTACCCTAGTCTTTAGTTTTCATTTTCATCCTGTTTAGTTTAACAGATCAACTCACTTCATATTGCCTTTTCATAGATCTTGTGTCCATGTGACCTACACGATCCTTGGCATCTTTGTCAAACATAGAAATAAATTAATCAATCTTAAATGATTAATATTAATTTTAAAGCCTAGAATAAGAGACCCACTACATATGGCATCCAAGTTGTCATTTATGATTGTGATAGTGAACACACTCAAATTTTAATAATGACTGGTGTATGATATATTACGCAGCATTAGCATAGTTAGAGTTAAATGAAACTTTTTTCCTGTTCGTAAATAAATAAATAAAAGCATACAAACCACATATGCAAATTTCTCAAATCTGCACTGGACTAAAGATACAAAATGCAGTTTGCCGTTTAGGAATCCTTTCCTTTCCCTGTCTTTAATTATCTAACTAGTTTATGTAAAATCATCTTTTACCTTGAGGGAGGTGGGTAGATAGCTATGGACGATCGACTTCAGTTCGAGGCTCTCGCCCCGGATCATGACGTAAGGAAGCTTGAAATCTAACGAAAATGGCTTGAAGACACTAAGCAGCACAGGACGGGTCAAACCAAAAGCGTGAGGCGACACGCAGAAGACTTCTGTATTCCAGGTGGTGACAATGTTGGGGACGGCATAAGACACACAGGTTTGTCCCGTCTCTCTGGAGCAGCAATAACACAAACACACTGTCTCAGGTGGTCAAATTTAAGCACATGATTAGATTTAAAATGGAGTCAGTTTCTTTTTCTCAATAATCTTCACTGAGGCATAGCAATCACAGACATTTTCCCTTTTAAAAATGATGAAATGCTTTCAAAACTACATCTCACCCAACTTTCACCAGGTGAAACAGCCACGTCTCGGTGGAAAGTTTGTACACGGGCTCCAGCTCATCATAGCAGGTGTATGAAAGTCTTCCTGGATCAGGAATTGGTCGCCTTTCCAAAGCCCTTCTTTCTGAATACTGGGGTTTGATCTTTCTTGATAACATAGCTAGAAAATGCAATGTAAAGTTAAATTATTAAATGTGATTTAGCCTACTATGCCGGACAGAAACTGGGTTCAAATGGTTCAGTTAGAAAATAAAAACCTTCATGATATTTTTTTCCTCCCAGTTTGAGGCATGTGGGGTTTTGGATGGGCAAGTTTGTTAGCAGCTGCAGTCCTTGAGTCTGGATTGAGCAATGTACAAAATCAATGATTACCAACAAAAATTAAAACCAGTGTACAAGTACAACAACACGTGCTTAAAAACTATGCAAAAGTGAAAGAATCTGTGGTAGTGATACCGTGAAAACTGTGTTGGCATCCTCTTTCTCTTGGTTGGTGAAAGCAAAATAAGAGGTCCTTGGTTTCACCTCTACACATTCAGGTTCATCCACAAGTTCAGAGGGAAGAGGCTCTGGCTTCCTGATGGGCAGATATCCATAAATCTGAAGAAGGAGAAAAAAACACCTATGACAAAAAAATATGGTAAATGTCTTCTACAGATTTGCTACAAGACAAAATTATTGTTTTCTTTCAATTTGTCTAATTTTTTTGTGGAGAATCTTTTGAAATTCGCATAGAAAAATCAATTAAACCACTACATTTTGTATTAACACCACTTTATTGTCTTTCAGGCAGGTACTCTGACCAGAAACAGTTCATAATTTCTGCTCCTGGTGTGTTTTACATTGGAAGATAATGATGCACCACCTCCTTGGTCCAATTTTGTGAAAATAGTCATGGTCTTCTTTGTGAATAACCACTTAACAGATAGATTCAACATATCTGTGTTGTGAAACACATATACAAAGTATATGAAGTTTGAATGGGTGTCAATGAAACTTCTGGGACTTTTGGACGTTGTTCCATATATCTATTAATGAAACCTTGGTCTTGTTGCTAGGATTGTTCTATTTTTCTATTTAAATTCATCTATTCATCTATTGTAGGGAAGATAATAATTGTGCAGAAGCTTTTAACACAACTCCATCTCATAAGTCCTGAACTATCCCTCATACCCCTCTTTGCTTCATGTCTCCAATTACCTGATTCGCGTCCAGATTGCTTACATCAGCCCTTGCGAGTACATTCAGATCTATGAGGCTCACCCCACATACTGAATTAGGCTTGGCCTTAATGCACAATTTGACATCCTCACCAGCGAAGACTGGAGAAGGTAGAAACTTTGGCAACACCTGAAATACATAAAAACAACAAAAAAGCACAACGAATGCCAATAATTTGGACCTCCTAAGTCGGTGTGTTTAGCTGCTATTGCTAGCAGACAGGTAGGGCCACTAACCGGGTTGCTAAAGCAGTCCTTGGTGTAAAACCTTTCACTGTGGGCGAGCACTCGCTCACACTCGAGAACGGTGTACGCCACAACTTGGATGGAAGGTGCATATCTTGTCCGCACTGTCAAATTGAAGGAGAATTCACCCTGGATTTCTGAAAGGGTAAACAGAGCATTGATTGTGTTGTTTAGAAGGTGTTTCTCAACAGCCATATTTCAATGGAACTAATAAAATATTAGAGCAGGCGGTGCAGCCATACTTGGGTAATCCATATGCAGGTGAACAAATCCTTGGTGTACTATGATTCCTCTGGACAAGATCTGCAGAGTTCAACAGGAGCTACCAGTTATAAAAAATGCAATGGGATTTTTTTTTCCAAATAAACCTTGAAATTAATTAAGTTTTTACACCTTGGAAAGAATAACTAAGACAATTAAACCCTGTCTTTTTTTTTTTTTACAAATATGTTAATTAGGGAATCAGTTGTTAATGCAAGGTTTAAATGCATGGGTATAAATTGGTTAATTTGGAGGCATGAACAAAAGTGACAGGGCAGGAAATGTTGGTAGTAATTGGCAACAGAGCAAGTTTGCCTGACGCGTGTGATGGAAAATGTCTTCATGTGTTTATGAAATGATTACATATCATTTTTGTAATATCGTCATGTGAGGTTTTACTGAATTTCTCCACAGATGGGAAGACGTTCCCTTCTAATGCTAATCTTTCGTAAAAGTTTTTGATTTTTACATCTAAAAAAATCTTGTTACTGTTCGTTCGTTGGGGAGATAAGAAACGGAAAAAAGCAGAGACTGACTCACCAGATATACTATGTCCAGAGAGTTCCCCAAATGTTGCTCTAGACTGTATTGAATAGTGATCTCTTCTTGTCTATAGCAGCGAAGTGGTCTGTCAATTGGAACTACTCTGAGAAACCCGCATGCTGAGGGACCAGGACCAGATTCATAAACTGTGACCGTTGCAACGTCATAGTAGGGGACGTTCTTTCCTGGGGCCTCCAGGTTGTCTGTGCTGCTTGCCTAATTAGACAAAAACAGAATAAAGAAAAATGCACATTTAAAGTGCACATTTAAGGTGCACTCAAAACAGACAGGCTCAGTTTTGAGTGCACAAACATTGTTTAAAGCTTTCTCATACGTACGTAGAGCTGCATCTCCCCTCTGAAATCTTCTGTTTCAAGAGAAAAGTTGGCGATTCCTTTGTGATTTGTTTTTAAAGCGTCCGCAACAAAAGGGGAGCCTTTTTTACCCACGAAAAGGTATACCGTCATTTGAGGTACAGGATTGCCGAGGTAGTCCACCACTCTAACCTGGACATAAAATAAGACCGTGTCACTGTGAGTCCAACAAACTTAGACAGTCTCATCTGGTGCTGCCCCACATGCTGAACTCACTTTTCCATCCAGATTTGTTCCTTGGCTGTAAGTCTTCAGGACCTTTTTGAAAAACAACCTTCCAACGAGGTAGGTTATCTTTATCCTCTCCCACTGTGTGTACGAAGCACCTGTACAGCAGAAAACCTCAATTATACAACACTCGCATGCTTCAACATTGTTTTTATTAACATGTTTTTATTTTCGAAATTAGTTTGGAAGTAATTTTTTTTTTTTTTGGGGGGGGGGGGGGGATTAAATCTGAACAAAAGTGGGACTTACATGTCAACCTGTCCACTACTGTGGCACTGAGATCCAACACATGCAGAAATGGCTTTGGGTCAGGTCTGGTAAAATTTGACACTTTATAGACAAACGTGGCACAGCCTTTGTTGCATGCCTGGAAAACAGCAAACAAAGAGGTAAAGTATGCTTCCCATCTTGGTTAATGTCCACATTGCAGGTGTTATTGCTCAGCTCCAATTTTTTACGAAAACAGTTTTTTGGGCAACTACCATCAGACACAGATCTCCAACAATGTCAACAAAACCAGTCATTTTCCTTAACAATTTTACCATTTTGCTGTATTCCTATAGAATATTCCTCATCCTTTTCCATCCTTATTGACAGTGCCATGGCTACATTTTAACCGTGTGAGAAATACATTTTGCATGTAAGCAACTTCCCTTGGTCTCCCAGCAACCTATATGTCCAACTTGGAGTGATGTGGTCATCTCCATAACCAGGAGTCCTACTCATTGTTGAGTGTAAGGGATGTACGCAGTGGCAGTACCCCATTCACAAAAAATCTAATAAAGTAGAATGCTTTAAGACACTACTAGCCCAAAGTGTGTGTGACGAGGTTGTAGTTTTTGCTAATTTTAGTTTCCCACTTTCGGCACTAAGTAGACGGGTAGAGTGTTTGCACTGTGCACAATAAGGATGAATATGAATACTTTTTGTGGGAAACATAGTGGGTTAAAAGGGCAGAACAGCAATAGTTTAAAATATGGTGATGCTGACAATTAAAAAATAAAGTAAAAGTATCATCAAACAATTAGTCTATCAATTGGTAATTCCTTTCATTTTTATGAGGCAAGTGGAAAGACTAAAAGACAGATTCAACTTCTGAAAAATTAAACCAGATGCATCTCAAGGTTGCTTTGTTTCTTATGCTAAGCATTGCATTGCCTCTTCTGATTGAATCATTCAGAGAAGAAAACAGACACTAAAGCCTGCATGTTTATTCAAAATGAAAAGATGCTTAACATAAAAGTTGGTCCCACATTGTTTATACATTGTAAACTATTCTGTCTGGGGAAAAAAAAGATAAACATACATGATATTAAATATCTTTCTTTCTTAATGATTTATATGAAGACTGTAACTGTAGCAACTGCACCTGCTTCTGTGTTATCCTGCAGAGAGAAGTTATGCTGACATCATTTTTAGAGCTGGTGGGAGCTCTACAGGAGTTCCGGTTCCTCAGAGGTCTGCAGATCCTGAGTGTGACATTTCCATCCACAGGCTGTCCGTAGGTGTAACTAATAGAAAAGAACAGCAAAAAATACTCTTCTTATTAGACTGGTTCTGCCTCAGATTTGCATGGAGAAGGCCTTGTCTTTTGCTCACTTTCCGCATGCTGTAACTTCAAAGGTTTCTTGCCCAACACTTATTTCTTTAGGTATGGTAACTACAACGTCAAACTTAGGCAAACCTGAAAACAACATAAGAAAAATATTTTCTTTTAACTTTTAGAAAAGCAGATCATATATAAAAAAAGGAAGAAAAAAGCTTTAGCTTACCATATTTCTGGACCTTGAAGCTATGAAACACCCTGTTTTTGCCTATTTGTACAATAATTCGATAGTACCCCTCAAGGGCCTCGTTGCCCAAAGGGTAATACAGCTGCAAAATGGTTCCTGCAGCTGCCGTCTGATTTGTCCACTGTGCAATCCTGTTGTTGTGAGGATCCTGTTGATGCACCCAAGGAAAAGGCAGTTAGGAAACTAATAAGTCAGTTCTGAATAAAGCTCATAGGTGATTGTTACCTAATGAGAGTGCAGATAAAATGTCAGATTTCAGTTTGGTTTGGTGAGTTAGTGGGGTTTTTAATGTTTTTATCTTTTTTAAATCTTTTTCAAAATCTCTCTTTCTCACTGTTTACTCTTTCTCACATGCTGTTTTTATTTTAATTATGTAAAGCACTTTGAAATGCCTTGCTGCTGAAATGTGCTATAGAAATAAAATTTGATTGATTGATTGATTGATTGATTGATTAATAAACTGGAGCAAATTTTTACTTTATTCTCATTTGCTCTTCCTTAATATTATTTTATGACATTGATTTCTGGTGAAATCTTTACAGCAATACATATACAGGTGACATGTTTCAATTCTGAACCAACTCTGCCTGAATAAGCAGTTTCTTTGCTAAAGGAAATTTAACAGATTCTAGACATTCCCAGATAGCTCAAATAATAAATTTATAAACAGATAACATAAAAAATGGTTTGTTGGTGTGTTCTTACCCTGATCACAATGGTGTCATACTAAGAAAGAGGAGAGAGATATTTAATTTTTTATTTTCTTTCATTTGAATTCTGTAGTGATTCACAAATACAAAAACACTTTAAGATTATTTCCCTCAATTGTTTCAATGTTTTTTGTTGTTCTTTTTAATAAAGCCACTACCAGGTCATTACAAACCTCGGAAACAGAGGCGACTTGAGGCTGAACCAAAAAATAAAAAGACAATGGAAGTACTCACATGTCCCTCGACTGGTTTCAAGTTTGTGCCCAGTGTGACCACTCTGAATTCCACTGAAATTCACAGAAGTTATATGAAGGTTAAGGAAAAGATCTTCATAACCTTTACAAGCTGGTAGAGTTTGTGTTCTCCAGAAAAACAATCTGCCAATTTGCTACGGTGATTGTGGGCTCTCCATCGGTTCAGACCGATGGAGAGCCCACATTACCACTTTCTAGAAGACAGATGAACAAGAATATGTTTTTGACATAACTGGTTTTAAAAGTTCAACAGTTTGTTATTTTTTTTAAACACATAAGGGTGTTACTCTCCTTGCTTGTTTAGTTTTGTTTTCTGGAAATATTGTTACATCTTTCAAGGGAAAATTTGTGTAATCAGAGAACATTTTTCCCAAATCAAGACAAGTTTCAATTAATGTTTGTTGTGCTTTTAACAGATCAATCAGTCAGTGCAAACTTGGTGAAAATCCAGATAAATACCATATTTTCCGGACTATTGAGCGCACCATACTATAAGCCGCACCTACAAATTTTTAGAAAAAAAATAAATAAATAAAAAAATAAATAAAATAGTGGAAACACACTTATATAAGGCGCACCGGACTATAAGCCGCTGGTATCTCCGCCGCTCCCGGTTTTTAATACGGACCCAGCAGAGGGCAGCAGAGGGCTGGGTCCTAATAAATCTGTTGGATTTATTAAAGACACAGCCCTCCGTCTCCAACGCCGAACCATGGTTTCGTTTATGCTGAACTTGAACAGAAAAGCCGCACCAGGCTACAAGCCACATGGTTCAAAACGAGGGAAAACAGTAGCTGTTTATAGTCCGAAAAATACGGTACTCTGGATTTTTCCATAGACTTTTTTGTAAAAAACATTTTCCAATCAATGTATTCAAGTAAATGATTAATTTTTATAGTGAGAAAAAAATACCTGCGTTGTCATCACCTTAGTAGACCAGCTAAAAATTACCTGTTTGCCCTTGGTTGTAGATCGGTTTATCTGTTTGGATGAATGTCTTTGGTTGAAAATTTTTGATCAGCACTCTCTTGATTTCTCTGGAATAAAAACTTTTGCCTTTCACGGACACTTCAACTAGTTGCTGCTCCTCTGCTTTCACTGAAGGAACCTGGAAGACATTTTAAAACCTTAATTTCACTTGGAGGAATGCCAAACAACAATCATGTACACATTCTTTACTTCATTGTTTTAGCGCCCCAACACCTGTCTCAATATGGGAAATCACCAAAAACTGGTAGCATTTATGGAAGCCATTGCTGGTTCTTTTCCTCAGCAGAATCTTCTGGCTGTCCAGGCCTTTCAAAATGACCTTCAACAACACAGGATAGCTGGGCTGCGAGAGACTCAGACAGAAGCTGTTCTTTGATCCAGATTCAAGAATGCCTGGAACACTTGCCATATAATGTCTGCAAACAGACAAATCAAGACACACCGATGTTATTTCATTGGATACAACATGGAGGACAGAAACATTTCATGCTCACATCCACACATTAACTTACATTGGACAGTTGGTGTTATTAGAAGCAGACACTTGACCCATGTACGTCTCACAAAATAAGACAAGAAGAGTCCACATCTGAATCACAGGTTTTGCCATGACTGTGATGGTCCCTCGCAGAAAGAAGCTGTTAAATAGAGAGAAGCTAAACTCCACCCATTAAACCATACGGCACACTCATACTACTGTAATCAGCCAACACTGGCTCATTCTTATCTATGCATCTCACACATTATTCAGAATGTCATGTAGTGAAAACCAGTTTTTTTTTATTTTTGTTGTTTTGGGCTTTATTGGCTCTCGTGGCCTTTATTTGATAATGAATTGACGGGAAAGTGGGTAATGAGAGAAGGGGGAAGACATGAGGAAAAGATCACCAAGCCGGGAATCAAACCTACGACAGCCGCGTCGAGGTCTAAGAACTCCATACATGGGTTGTGCTTAACACCTGCGTCACCACAGCACCCCGCAAGCCAGTTTCTATTATAACTCCAGTATTAAGTCAAACCACAAATGCGTTTCTGTTTAATCTTTTGGTTGATCCAAAACAAAATGTCTACCTTTTACTGGTTGTGTTTACAATCCTGAAAGGACTGAAAGGAAAAGACCAAAATACTTAACAGGGAATGGGAGCTCATACAACTGTCAAAAATCAACTTTCTAGATCTAATTTCTTAGTAACTTGCTTTGCTTTGGGTTCTCTGCAGGTACTCCGACTTCCTCCCATAATTCAAAAACAAGACTGTTTCGTTAATTTGTCTCACTAAGTTGCTCAAAAGTGTGTGTGCATCACTGAATGTTTGTTGTGTTGACCCAATGATCCCCCAACCACAGGAAATTTTAGTTTGATACCCGAGCTCTTTTACAAAAATCAACTTTTCAGCAGGAAATTTCTGCTAACATCCCAGTAGTATCAGAATATTTTTAAACTAAATAATGAAAATGTGGATTTCAATCAGTTTGCATCAGCAAATACAAATTTCCTTATTGTCTAGCAATCTGGTTAGCCTTAGTCACACTGTACAAAACAAGTCAAAACTATCTGTAACTTTATGAAAGCAAAGCACAAAGACCTGACATCGAGCTGACAGAATGTTTATCCTTCAGCTGGAATAGGGGAAGACAAACACAACCTGTTTTTATCTGAGGTGACAGAAGAACAAGAACAAGTCCTGGTGTTGTGTAGATCCAAATTTGCAGCATGTCAACAACTCATCTTACAGACCAGCAACAGTCACTATCGACAACAAAGTCATGATATCTGACAAGAATGGAATCCAGCATATTAATAAATGAACTTTTTTGACAATAGTCATTCTGAATGAACAGAACAGTTAGGCATATTTCTGAAATTAAAATTTCATATTATTTTGCAGTGCTTCAAAGAAGACTGAGCAATAATTCTGCAGAGTGAAAATAGCTGAGTTTTTCCCATGTCAGTGTAAGCTGAACAGGTTGTTTTGTCTGTACTCAGCATATCAGTGGCTGAGTGCGCAGATTATCTTGGGAAGGTTTGACTAAGTCTCTTTGATTCCTAATCTCAATCTTTAGCTGACCGCTGCAAGAACTCAGAACATGGTTCCTCTCATGCTGTCACCGGTTTGATGCGTCTTTGTCCAAACATGTTCATAAATGATCTGTATGACTCACAATATAGACAAATACTATAAAAATTAATTAATTAAACAGTGTTTACAAAAGCATTCACATCCTACTAACATTTCAACATTTTGTCAGTTCAGTGCATTTTATTTGATAGAGCGAAACAAATTAATGCGTAGTTGTAATGTGGAAAGAAAATGGTTTTAAAATTTCTCCTAAGACATTGCATTTGTATTAAGATCCCTTTCCCCCAATGTCCCCAAATAAAATCCAGCTTTCATTGACTTGCCAGTGGCTTTTAAAACACAGAAGAAGAACCCTAACACACAGTAACATTGTGAGTGTTTTCAACATAGTATTTATAATTTGTTATACTTGATTCTCAGGTTTATAAGGCGACCTATATCTCCAAAGCTGGTTGATACAACATGCTGCAAAATAAAGGCATTAAAAAACAAATAAAGGCATTAATACTAGAGTCTCTTTATATTATTAAGCGCTACAAAGATGAAATTTTATACTTAAATAAGTTTATATCTATGTCTTTAACCTGGCAAGAAATCTCCAGGATTCTGGATAAAGACAATTTTTTACTGCCTTCCCTCTCTATCACAGCAACTGGCAGATTTTTCTTTTCTGAAGAGACCTGAAAGTAAGTGAGTTACGGTAATGTCCTCTCTGCTTCCTACCATTGAGTTTTGGTGTTGAAGACCCAGTTTGTTTCTAAATAAAAGATATGCAGTGGTCCTGTTTTGTGAAGAGTAATGGAAAAGCAACAGATTGTCTATATTGTATTTATATTTATGCGATACAATGTTGTTGACTGTAGGGTATTTTGAACGTGTTATAGAGAAATATATGGACTTATGATTACTTCATCTTCAAGAAAACAGCAAGTCTCCCCATAGCACATGCAGAAGAAAATGATCCCATACTGCCTTTGCATCAAAAATTACAATTAATGCATTCATAGTAGAACGGTATCATTTGTATTTTCAATTTGTTTCAATTTAATGGAATCTGAAAAAGTGTATGTCTTCTGAACAAACACATCAGCATGTCATATAAAGCTGAAGCAGGATAGAAACTCTCAGCTGCCATGAAACGCAAAGCTGAACAGACAAGATCTGTCTTTGTAGTCAACCTCCGACAGCTATGATGACTATTGTTGTCTTAGTCACTCTTGATGCTGTAATGCTGCGACCTGCTCAAGTGATTCGGATCTGAAGCAGAATTTAAGAAGCCTTTATCAGTTAGACCTGAGCACAATATTGAGTTTGTCTAGTTGGTCTGAATCTGGATATGGGGCCTCAGTTTCCCTACAATTGACCCCCAATTCTCTATCGTTTCCTCCTCTGCATCTCTCTCACTGCAGGGAGGGCCACTCTGATTTGTGATACTGTACTTTGGATGTAATTGTGGTTCTGCTATTTCTTTTCCTTTGTTTTCTTGTCTTAATTAGTCTATCAGTTATTTTTATGTATTGTTTTTCAGTACTCCATTTTGTTATAGTTTGTTTTATATATACACATATTTGTCTGTTCCATCAGTAGTTAGATTGTACATCAGTATTCAGAGAAAGGAGTTAACTCAGCTTTAAAGTTGGGCTATTTTGATAATAAATTCTCAGACTCATTTGGAAATAAGTGTGTCAGTGATCATGCCTTGTTGTGTTAAGAGTTTCTTCCATCTGGTAGTTTTAAATGAATTCCTTCACATAAAAATTGACAGGTTTGACTTATGACTCCGGTGGTACTGGAATTGGTGTCCCAATTTAACTACAGGAGTTTTAACTTTATTAAAAATTTTAATAATACTAATAAAAAAAAATCACATTTAATAAAAATAACATAAGCCACACAATGATGCAATTATTTATTCCCAACACTGCATAGTTACAATGTTTATGCAAAAGCAAAAGGTCATAAATGAATAGATTGTGTAATCATTTGTAAAACAATTAGTATGAGTACTGTGAATAAAATAATAGAGATACTACATGCAAAAGTATCCCTATAAAAATACATTTTAGTTCCATTTAATAGAACAAAATCAGCAAACAACTTCAGGACTGATGGCACGTCACACTTTAAGCTGGAAAAGAAGAAGGAAAACAACTTTAAATGGACATATATGTTACATTTAAAAACAAAAATATTTAATAATTAATAATTGAAAATCAAGTATCAAACTGCTGATATTGCATAAAATAATATGATGTGAAAAAAAAGAATGTTAAAATGAAAGGTTTGTGGTATCTTAATAAGATTGTCAATATATTTTGGTATGATGTAATATTTTTACCTTGATTAGCTGCAATATACTCTCTCTCAGCCCGGTCACCTGGGAGAGAATAAGGTAGTGATGAAAGTTAAGTAATAGCCTGAGGTCAGTGTGACTCAAAGTGTGTTCTGTGTTTACTGGGCTGGTAGTAGTCATAGAGGGCGATCACTGCTGGTTTGAGGTTCTGCACAGGGATCTGCTGTAGGAGAACCAGGCTGTGGTTCACCGGTACCCCCTTTGTAAGCTAAAAACAAGACCAAAACAGGAATTTAACCCAATGACAAATTCATCTGTCATCATGTCTTGTTCTGAGCTGCTGACTGGTCTCACCTCTGGTAAGTACACCACAACATGGCCGTCCTTGTGTTCAACCCGATCCACCAGCTGAGCTCTTTCAAGCTGTGAGGAGAAAACATTCAGCAGCCTTATTATTATCTCTGTGAACTCAGGTCAGGTATTCTATCAGCACCAGGTTTAGGTTAAAGTCACTGCTGTAACTCACATTCTTCAAAGACTGAGGGTCAGGGATAAATCCTGAGAGAAAGGCGATATCCAGGATCACCATGTTAGTACTGGCATCTTTTCCATTGTACCTGGAACACAACAATCATTATGCTGGTGGAGTTAATTTATCTATTTACTGTAGAAAAAATTCTACAGTCGCAAATGCCTTAGATCATGAACCATACATGCCGATTTCTAATAATTTCACATATTTTTTGTTATAGTCTTCAGCAGTATATTATCATTATTGTTAATCTTATTTATGTGTTTTTTTAGGTATTGTTTTTAACACATTAAGAAGATTTTGTGTTAACTTTTGTACCTGATGCTGCGGTTACATCATGATTTCCCCTTTGAATAAAGACTGTTTTTATTCCAATGTATTTATAATATTTTTTAAGTGCATTAATCACTTACTGGGACAGGAGGCTCAGAGTGACTTTAGGCATTTTGCCAGAGGAGTCAGATTGTGGTTTTACCTCCAAACTCAGAGTGGAGGCGTCAGTAGGAGGTGGGGTGTTGTACCGCAGAGAAATCTGAGGAGCAGGTAGCCAAGAAAGGTTGGTTACTTTAGAGAATAAAACAAGAGAAACAATCATTTCTTCAGGTCATATTTGCAAAATGTTGACTGTTTTTTACAATTTAAAATAAAATCTAACCAATCAAAAGTCAATAGTTAAATCTATTGAATACAAAGTGTTTTGCAGAAGTGTTCACATCTCTTGAAATCTTTCATACAAACACAAGCGTCAATGTAATTTATGAGCATTCTATGTGAGATAGAGGAAATGGCCTCCGTCCAACTTGACTTGAGCTACTTCCCACAGAAACTTGAGTAAAATGCTCAAAGTCTAGGTTTGCAAAACTGAAAGAAGGTGGTTTCAATCAGGAGGTTGAATTCAAACACACACCACTTGTCAGATTGTTCTCTTTCACAGTCATGTGCTGCTTTGTGTTGGTCTGTCATGATGCGTTCACTGACCTGCACCGAGGCACATGCAGTCCCCGTCACCTCCAGGCTGTACTTTCCTGTTACATTCTGCAGCATCTTCTCCTGGTACAGCAGTTTGTTGTCTGGGTTCACATCAAACGTCAGCTGACCGTTGGGAGTCTGAACTGTCACTGTGCTGGAACCTTCAGGGCTGAACACCAGACTGGAGTAGAGGGACAGAGCCTGAAGAGCCACCACCGTGTCCTACAACACACAACGTACAAGATGTCCCACCAGAACCATGACAGGAAATAAACACAAAAACATACAGTGAATTGTTGTCTGGTAACAGAATCTAAGCAAAACATGTACTGTTATGTCCAAAATGAGTCAACACATTCAGTTATCAGTTTCAGCAAGGCATTACATACTTCTAAATATTCAGTAAAATGCTTGTATACATCAGCAAAATATGTCAAATTCTGTCACACAAAGTAAAAAAAGGCCTTTGCATCAAGATAAAATCTGATTGTTACACCTGAGTGGAGGAGAAGCCACCATATTGGTTCTGTTGGGTCGTCAGCCACCTAACAATGCCTGAGGCGTAACCCAGGTCTTCAGCAGTGGGGGAGGAAGAGAGTTTGGCCAGCAGCACATAGGAGCTGATTTCCACAGACAGAGAGGCGGATGTTTCTGCTGCTGTCTGAGACCAGTGGATGGAGCTCCCTAATAAACAGTCACCCACGAACAAGAAGCATTAATGAAGTCATGGCTATGAACTCTGAATCATTTCCACCAGAACTCACCTTGTTTTATTGCCACTGAGTCGAGGTGCTGCAGGAGGTGATTTCTGGTCTCCATGTCTCCAGCCAGAGTGAAGACGTACGCCAGCAGAGCTGTGGTGTAGGTGTTGCTGAAGGTATTGATGGACTCTCTGAGGCAGGACAGACTCTTCCTGACAACAAGGTCCTTTAACAGAATACAAGAACATAGAAATATTTTCAGGTTTAAAGTAACAAGTTATTTTTTGAGGCACAGCTACAATCTTCATCTTCTAGAACCTACACTGTGACATGTGGTGTTTATACCACTGGCAGTACTTCACTCCACTCTAGTGGTATTTGGAAGAAATGTTGATTTTTTTAGTTACATTTTAAGCTAGATTGTAGTGCAGGTATATTTACAAGTAAAAATTTAAAGTCTCGAATGACTGTAATAAACATTTTCTCAAGTCTGTGTTGTCAAATCTGCATTGCTTTATGTTAAGAATTCAAACATGTGCTTTTTGCCCTTAGGTCTAAGTTTATACATTTAAAATGAGCAATTTTGATAATTTAATGTTTAAAATTCTTGACATTACAAAACAACTTCAGAAACTCAAAGACATATAAAAAAAGCTTAGCCTAATTTCATGTTATAGACAGAAATAAAGATATAAAGATTATAAATTTCATAAATAAGTGATTTTAATTGTAATATTATAAATGACAGACTAAAAGTAGTCAAATAAATTTAGGTTCTTTTAGGATTTATTGACTTACATTTGTGGATATTTTCATTTCCAAAAAGGCAGCAGTGATGTAAGCACTAAGTGTGACTTCATCTGACACCCCTCCCTGTGGAGACGAAGCATCACAAAGAGCATGATATTAGTGGATGTTCAAAATACAGGGAAAGAAGCTGTAAAGAAATAAGTTTTTGTTGCAGCAACAACTTTAAAAATAAATTTAACTGTTATTTAAGCAGAACTTGTACCTCTTCAAGTTGGAGGTTTATTTATGGTGTCAAATACACCTGGAAATAACTGACATACCTTCATACTTTTGTGAAAGAGTTGTCCTGACTGTTCAAAACAGCCACTGCTACGTTGTTTTTGTTCCAGCCAAGACTTTGATTGGTCAATCTTTGTTGGGTCGATGTAGACGAAAGATTGAGCTTTATAAAAAGATCTCAGGACAAAAGCTGTCAGCCTAAAAAGGAACAAGATAAGTCAGCATTTACAGAGTAAAGACAGATTCTAGATTTGGAAACTAGATAAAAAACAATAAAAGTAACAGAGAACATGGTGATGGGTCAGTGATGTTCTCACCAGGTGATTCCAGGTCCTGTCCCAAACGTGCTATAAGCACCTTCGCTGTCTTTGTAGTTCAGCTGTCTCTGGTAGCCTAAAGAACAGAAATGTGATGAGATGTACAAAATCTGGATTACAAGCCAAACCTTGGACATACAAGGAGCAAAGTAGCTTCATTCTGATTCTAGAGATGTAGATCGACTCTTTGCTCTCATGGAGCTGTTGAGGGGGTCATAATTGGGTTTATTTTCAGAGTAGGTTAGACCCCAACCCTCGGAGGACCCATGCAGGAACTGACACTCTTGTAATATTAACTGATGAATGAACTTGGGCATCCTAAATATTTGATTCCACTAGTGTAAAGGAAGAATTTCTAAAATAGTTAACTTTGGTAAAAGTTTGGCTCTCTCTCTCTTCCTTAGATCCCAGGTCCTCTCGGCAGGCCACGTGTAGCCACAAGGAAAACAACAATGCGTGTTGACATCACAGAATTACTGAATTTAATCCAATATAAGACAATGCATAAACTTAGAAGTAAGACAATGCACAAACTTACACCAGAAACTGCAGAACAACAGAAACATACATTCATTTACCTGACATAAATGGAAAAGAAAGAAAGAAAGAAAAGCAAAGACGTGGAAAGACATCTTTGGAGAATTGCAAGGGCAAATCTAATGTGTTACTTCTGTGTAGAAAGTTTTATAGTAAAAGGCGTATTCCTATCTTTAATTTATTCAAATAAGGCGTATCTTTGCTCATCCAACCAGGAGCTATCTCTGACCCTCTCTCAAGCCAGAAAACCCCTGCCGTGTTTACGGCCTTTCACAGATGAGTGTGAAAACCTAGAACTTCCACTGTATTGTTTTCCCACAGACAAAAGGCAGTTCAAACGATCCTAGCAAACCATCTGCTGTAACTACAGGTAAAATAAAGGTCAAAGAGCCAGAATACATTACTAATTTCAAAACCACAATTAGGCCATTTGAATCAAAACAAGTTAAGTTTTAAAACTAGCTTATTTTAAATTTATTTTCTCAACACTAGCTACATCAGTGGTTCCCAAACTTTTTCTCCTGCGCCCCCCAAGTGGTTTCTAAACATTTTCTGGGCCCCCCTGTCCTTCTCCCTGTCCCTGCCCCTTGGGGGCGGGGGGATCGACTTATTTGGGAGCAAAATTAATGTATGTAGCTGAACATAGACAACAACATCGGTAGCCTACAGGCTACTTGTTAAGCTTAAGGTGCTGTATAGATATTAGCTAGCTAGTCATCCTTTAGCTAACATTACCTGCATCCAGCAGCTTTACTCAACTCAGTCGGTCAGTTTGGGGGAAAAACTGTGAAAAGTTCTTTGCGTTTTGCTGCCATGATTATAACACACCTGCGTAGCTCTGCACAGCAGTAGCAGGTCTCCTTCACTTCCGCACAGGTGTAAACCCAGCGCGTCGTAGCGCTCATGTTGCGTTTAAAGGCGGCTCGGAAAAACAGGTTACCAACGGATTAAACAGTTTTAACTGCTGATAAAAGTGACAGAGGACACAGATATGGGAAGTGTGGAAGCCCTACTGTATCAAATTTACAGAGGAATAACAGAGAGTTGGCCGTTCTAAGGTAAAAACCCAGCGCATACAGAGTTCATGGTTTTTTTTGTTTGTTTGTTTGTTTTTTCATTTAAACGGCTTCCCGCGCTCCCCCTGCAATGGCACGGCGCCCCCCCCTAGGGGGCGCGCCCCACAGTTTGGGAACCTCTGAGCTACATTATTAGACTTGCCACTGGTTAAGAAGTTAGAAGCCTTTTCCTTAATGGCTGGGGTCAGCTGCTGTGAACTTTGTAGATATTCTAGAATATAGATGTTTGGTGCCAGAAGAGCCATGTTCTGCTCCCCACATCCATAGGGCATCCGCAGCAGGTCATCAATGTTCTTCAGAGCGCGGCCCATAATGTCACCTGTACAGAAATCCACACTCATTTAAACATAACACTGACCTGACTATAAGAAATGACAGCATTCGTTAAATTAGCTCACCAATCTCATGAAAAACCTTATGCTTTAGATTTCTATCACTTTACACTGACAGTAATCTACATGTAAGTGAGTTTTTTCTGCTTGGGACAAACCGGTTCAGTTTGGATGAGCCACAGTTGGAGACACTACTATTCCTACATATTAGCTTAACATTATTTCGAAAATATATTGTAAAATAAACTCAGAAGTTTTTAAGAAATATTCTGGAAAACAATTTTCTAAACTAAGTTTACCCAGCACCGACACCGTCACACTGGCCGATCCCTCGATCACATTGTCAGGGAGGCGTATCTCTGTTTCTTCAGTCAAAGCTTTATCTGTGCAGACAGAAACAACTATATTAAATAACCTAGATAGAAGTGAAAACAAACACGCCACGAGTCATAAATAGAAAAAAAAAATAGAAAAACAAACAGAAAGACACACTGACCTTTGGGAAACACCAGCCAGTTGTAAGTCTTTGATATTTCAATTCCTTCAGCCTGAGTGAAAGAGACATGAGGAAAACTTCAAGATGAGTTCCAGTTTTAGTTTTATTTATTGAGATTATTTTCAAATCTGGTAAAATGCCAAAAACTGTTCCAATGTCATTTAGTGGTTCTCTTGTTTAATGCCACCAACCTTAACGATGAGAGAACGTGTGACAACGTCAACACGTCCTCTTTCAGGAACGTTCACAATCTCATTGCCACAAGAAATGTGGGAAGGAACAGCCTCAGCAGTCACAGTCACGTTCACAACTCCTGAAAAACATCATTAGAGATCAAATGTTCAGCTGCTGTAACTTCTAAAGGATCACAAAATGAGGTTGGAGGAGCATGGGAGAAAATTAATATCCTATGTTTGAATTGTGATCAGTTCTTTCAGCCAGTCACTGGTTAGTAATGTGATCCTCACCTAAGGCGGTGGGATTCATGGTCCAGCTGAGGGTCTTCTGGTCGTTGGCACAGAGACAGGATGTGTATTGGTTCCCAGAGAGGGGGGTGAGGCTGTAATCTGAGGAGGGGGCGGCGGTCACTCTAACCTATTCAAGAGAAATATATTGTTTAAATTAGTTCTACAACCAGAGAATCAGAGTTTATGTTTTAAAACTGACTCATACTGATTCATACTGTAAATATCTTATTATAATCCAGATACATTTTACACAGTTTGAAAAACCCATAACTTTTAGAGTAATTTCATAAGTGCTTCAAATATTTCAGTAATGTACGCAAAATTATTTAAACAATTAAGCCAATTGATTTTAGACATGATAAAGTGATGGAACTTACCTGTTCATCAAACAAAGGAAGCTTTTGCATTATTTAAATTTATGACAATGTATTTTTATTTATTTGTTATTCATTAGTATTTATTAATTTATTTTTTATTTCTCTTCTTCCTGTTTATTTCTTGTCTTTTCACAGTCGTAGAGGAAGCATTATTCAATAAATTTCTTCCATTTGTTTTGACTTAAGGGAAATTACCATGATGCATTTAGTCAGGTAGTTGAAGACGGTTGCCTTCAGCTCAAAGTTCTCCCCCCGGATGATGGAGTAGGGCAGGGTGAGCTCCAGGAAGAAAGGCTGGAAGACAGTGAGATTCTGACGAGGAGCCAAACCAAAACCTTGAGGGGACAAACAGAAAGTCTCCGTCTCCCAGGTGGTGATGGTGTCTGGGACAGTGAAGGACACATTCTTGGTTCCAGAAGATCTGGATCAACAGATACACAATCTGTCAATTCATGAACCACAATTGACTAAGGAAGTGAAAAACAAAAACACATTGTTGAGTAAGTAACTATTTCACAGCTTTGTTAAATGATGAAACTACAATGTGTGATTTAGTAATTATAGATCTGGGTGTTGTTAGGAAAATAAATTTAGAATATGCTAGTTTTAAAACTTAACATGTCTTGATTGAAATAGCCTAATTATAGTTTTCAGATTAATAACATATTCTGCCCTATTGACCTTTATGTTACCTGTAGTTACAGCAGATGGTTTGCTAAGATCTATTTGAACTGCCCTTTTTCTGTGTGGGAAAACAATCAGGAGAAGCTCCAGCTTTTAAACTGATCCGTGATGAGCCTTAAAACAGCAGGAGTTCAGGAGAAGTTCTGCTCTCACTTTGTTTAAACAAAGGGGACAAATGGCCTTTGATCTTGGAAACAAATTGAAGGGAGTTTCTAACTTTAAAGAGGGTCAGAGACAGCTCCTGGTTGGATGAGCAAAGATACACCTTATTTGAATAAATTAAAAGACAAGAATACACCTTTACTATAAAACTTTCTACACAGGAATAACAAATTAGATTTTGCTCTTGCAATTCTCCAAAGAAATAATTTCTTCTTTACCTATCTACCTACCTACCTTCCTTCCTTCCTTCCTTCCTTCCTTCCTTCCTTCCTTCCTTCCTTCCTTCCTTCCTTCCTTCCTTCCTTCCTTCCTTCCTTCCTTCCTTCCTTCCTTCCTTCCTTCCTTCCTTCCTTCCTTCCTTCCTTCCTTCCTTCCCATTTGTCTCAAGTAAATGAATGTATGTCTCTGTTGTTCTGCAGTTTCTGTTGTAATTTCATACATTGTCTTCTATTGGATTGAACTCTGAAATTCTCTGACGTCTACACTCATTGTTGTTTTCTGTGTGGCTTCACTTCGGCCCTGGGACCCGTGAGAAGAAGATAGAGCCAGAGATTTTACAAAAATATATTGTAACCTAAAATCTTCTTCAACAGTGAACAAAAGTCAGATGTGGGATTCTCAAACTGCCACGTCTATATTATTATCATGTCAGAATAGAAATGCAGAGCAGAATTCAAACATGGCAGATTTTTTGTGACGGAGGAGCCGTCACCAGCCGGGACTTATGAGTCCATGTCAACATGAGCACACACATAAATAAAACTACACAATTGCTTCTGTTCCAGCTTAAACTGACGTGGTTCATCGTGGGTGCACACGCGGTGTTCCTGCCTCAGTTAGCATCCATCCTAATCTGTTTTCACTTCCAAACGTGTTACTGGTTTTGTTTTCAAGCAGGGTTTTTTCCGGGTGGCGCCAGGAGTCAGGTGATGACGTAGTGACGTCATCGGAACATACTGAGTGTTCTCAATTAAATTGATTATTATATTCTTGATTACAAGTTTGTTTTCTTCTTCTTCTTCTTCTTCCTCTTCTTCTTCTTCTTCTTCTTCTTCTTCTTATTATTATTATTATTATTATTTTGTACCCTTTAAGAGTTTATTTGGATTAGAAGTAATTGTTTTGTTTGCATGGTTGGTCTTTCTGTGGGCGGAGCCTGTGGCTTTAAAACCAGGGCTCTGCGCCACAGGGAGGCAGTCTGTGGCTAGACTCCTGCCATGTCACAGTGAAGGTGATGGACTCTTTCCTTGAAGGTACTGCTGTCTGTTTTGTTTTGACCTATCTGGACGTCCTTGTATATATTTTTGCACCTGCCATCTTTGTTCACTTGAAGAGCTAAATAAATTTCACCAAAGTGAAATCTGGCCTTGGGCAGTCATATTTCTGTTTGTCCAAGTCATATGAGAACCCCGTCACATTTTTGTTTACAAATTTAATTTCTGAAATATGATTTATTGATCATGTCTGAGATAAAGACATACTGATAACAGCAAATTTTGTTCAGAGCCTAAAAGTGCACATAGATTAAATAAATACATAAAAATAAATAATAGAGTAAAAGTAGCTAAATAAATTTTTGTTTTCAGGACTTAATGATCCACCTTGCTTACCCAGTTTCTACCAAGTCCCATATCCAAGATTCAGGAAAAAAGGTGCGAACTGTCTTTGTGGGTTCTAAGATGTCTTCAGTTTCACCTTCATCATCTTTATCTTGTGCGTTTGATGGTACTAAACTGATTTCATCAAGTACCAGGCCTCTCGATGATATTTCCGCTTGCAAGGTTCATTGAATGAAAACCAGAACAAAGACAGAAAAGAAAGAGGAGATTAAACAAGACGAGGATGCAATAATGACAGAATTACTTTTTCCTAATATCTGTCATGTCACTCTTAACAAACAACAAAGTTGCCATGCATGCATACCATATTGCAAAACTGACTTAGTATACAACATTTTAGAACATAAAAATTCAGTAAACAGGTTTGTTGCCATCTTCAGTCCCACTTTCTTCATATCCTGCCACACACAGCATAAAAAGGTGAGTTAACAAAGCTTTCATGTAAAATGGGCTGTTCATTTTTAAGCAACACAGGGACAGCAATATGCACATCAATAGTTCCTTATTAGAACATAAAAGTTCCCAAAGAAGAATATTTTCTCTTTGGACTCACGGGTAAACAATCCGTAGATTCCACAATGTCAGATGGTATTTTTGATACTTTTCTGACAGGCAGCAAACTAAATATCTGAAAAAGAAACACGTTTCAAAGTAATAATCTAGAAACAGATGTTCGCTGAGCAGTTTCAATATGGAAAAATAAATTTAAAGCATTCCCTTTCATCATGTTCATCTGAAAGATGGAAGAAAAGCCTCCTAATATTTAGGAGTTACCTTTTCTGCATCCAGAGTCTTTCCAGGCTCTTTGATGAGGACACTCTGATCGATGGCACTGACACCGCATAGAGAGTCAGGCTGAGCCGTCAGCTGCAGGTTGGTCTCCTCTCCTGGAACAGCTGATGATGAAGAAAACTCCAGAGAGACCTGAGAAAGAGCAGAACAATGGCTGTTGTGTTTTTAATTAAGATATTTTATTTTTAATTAAGATATTTTATTTTTAATTAATTGGAAGATACTAAAAGTTATCACAGTCATTTGTTCTTATTGTATTTGATAACTGTCTCTCTCCAGTCTCTCCTTATGTGCTCCCTCTCTTATGCAAATATTTGAAACAAATAGAAGAAAACATGATGACATAAATAGTTTGACATGACTAAGAAGTTTCATCATCAAGATAATAAAAAGACACACATACATACATATACACACTCGCCTATATATACTCATGCACATATATACATACATAAATACATTTAAGCTTGTTGTTTATAAATTTATTTATAATTAAATTCACATTATTGCTACTTCGGCGAAACATATGGTGACTTGTTTCAATCCAAACTTATCGGATTGCCAAGAGAGTTCTCCATCAGACATCTTTGGTATCGTCATAAATCTGTGAGTCATTTCACAGATTCATCTAAATCCATACTTACCTTATGGTTAAAGCATTTCTCAGTGGAGAAGTCAGTACTTTGACTGATCACGTTGTTGCTGGGTAGGACAGCGTAAACCATAATCTGGACTTCTGGAGCCAAGTCTGGAGACATGTGGAGCTTAAAGGACACCTCACCTTCATTCACTGAAAAATCAGTCCAAATGTTATTTCTTGAATGTACAAATCTAAAACTTGGTAATGTTGATATTCTATTTATTCACCTGATTTATTTTCCACCTCAACCAGTATTTGTCCTTGACTGGCAATAGCTCCTCTGGATAACATCTGTGAAGTCATAGAAAAAGAAAATTACTGTATTTCCTCACTAACTGATTGTAGATCATATAAACATTCCTTGTGCCCAATATGTTGTAATTTAATTTCTTTCACCATTTTAGTTTCTTTTGTGGGTGTGTTTTAAATTCAGATCTGATCAATAATCTAGAATATTAATGTTTTATTTTCCATTAACATATTTGTACTGTGACACTTTATACAGGTCATTTTTAGTTAATCACTTCTAATGGCTGGTTTAAGCACAATTTCTCTACTGGCTAATTTCTAAACATCGGCTTACTCGCTAAGCATATAACTCTGTGTGTGTGATTTCTTCTTCTGAAAACAGTAACAATCTGTGTTTGTTTTTGTGATATGACTCACCAGGTAAATGAAATCCACAGAGCCTGGAGATTCCTGCACAAAAGTGTACTCAATAAAGATCTCTGTTTCTTTGTCACAGGGAAGCATTGTCTTGCTTTTTATATTCAGGGAGCTGGTTGTTGTAACAGATGAAGGTTGAGACTTCCTAATAGTGTGAGATGCTTTCAAAATATGAGGAACTTTATATGTAGAGTAGGATAGTGATGGTAAGGGGCTAACCTGTTAAAAGAAAAAAAAAACATTACAAAGAGCTTATTAAGTAAGATTTCATTTATTGTCATTTTCTTTTGTTCAGTTCACACAATCTGTAGCCTGGCCATTGACTTCCTATTCAGCTTCGCTCGACAAACATTGCTCCTTCTTTGACTCTCCCCTTGACTCGGATTGTCTCCGGTCGATTTGTGACCGGGCCAAACAGAAGTAGTAGTTGTGAACAATATTGTTGAATTTCTGTGCTGTTTTAGAATTGAGTGTAGTTTTAGCAGAGGAAGAGAAGGAAGTTGTACATTTGAGCATTCCGTCAGCGTTGGCTGCACTTCCAGATATTAAATTAACATTAGCAGCCACCTGGTTCAGATCGAATGAAGATGATTGTTTGCACCGTAGGCAATTTCCGGTTAGGTTCTTTGCATCGAATTGGCACATTACATACATTATGGGGCAACTTCAGCAATTGGGTAACGTTTAAAACCTCAACACAAGCCTTGCCTCCAGGAAGCAATGGTTTCTCAACAGCCGAGAGCCTGGACCCTCTGTATGAATCAAAATGTAGTGCAAACGGGTTGGTTTTTACCAGGCTACACAGAATGGAGCCTTTTGGTCCATTTATTTAAGTATGTCAACATATGACACACTGAGTTAAGCATACAGCTGTGATTTACTTACATGAAGAAAAATATCTCCTTTCAATGCATAAGTTCTGAGAGAGAATGAGGCAAAACCATGGATGTCAGTTCTGAGTTCCTGATGAACGAGTGTAGACCAAGTACTTCTAAACAGGTACAAAGACTGGTGTGACATGGGTGTGTCATTGTAGTGAACAGCTTTGACCTGTTGAAAGTACAATACTGTGTCACTTAAGCTTTGCTTTATATTTGATGCAGAAAATCAAATAAATCACAGTGTTACTCTTACCTTTCCCTCCACCACTGAGTCTTGATCATAAACATTTGGAACATCAACAAAAGACAGTTTTCCAATAACATATGAGATCCGTATTTGCTTCACTTGTGAGAGTGATGTACCTAAATATGAAAAGCTACCATGTAATAACAGTCATGCCTTGCATAATAATATCAACACGAATTCAAACTCTTAAATGAGAATAAAGGCACTGTACAAAAAAGACTTACCTGTTCCTTCCTCTTCCACTGTGGCAGTGACATCAAGTTTATCTTGTAAATCTATTTGATCGCCTCTGGTGAAAATTGACATTTGGAATTCAAATGTATTACATCCTGTTTTGTCTGCCTATAAGAAAAAAGAAAACTTCATCATATATTTTAGAACATGACTTGATTATATGAACATTTATCAGGAGAAATGACTTTTTCCTCATGATTTTTAAAAACCAGCAAATGGTAGAAACAGAAATAAGCCACAAGGAAAAAACCTGCAGGTTCTTTGTAGAAAACCAGGATAAAGAAAAACACGGTTGTCAGTGATTCTTGAGCATGAAATTTGAATAAAATATACACAAAATATATTTTTTTCAAATATCTGACAAAACTAACCTGGGTCATGTGAGCACAACAATGTATATTTTTCTTTTTTTTTTTGGTGAATATTTTTTTTATTTTAAACATTGTAGTCGGTGGATGATGCCTGTAAAAGCCCTTGTCCAGGAGCAGAACTCAACACATTCTTATAGTTTAAAACAATTAAAGAAATACTAAAATTATATATTATGACAATTAAGTATAAGTAGTCATATAAATAATTATAAAAGTATCGATAAATTGAATTAAAAATAATTTTTAGATATTTTCCAACTCCATTGAAATTTGTCCTTAGTTTTTGTCAACACCGTCAGAAATGAAAAGAATGTAAAAAAAAATCAGGCATTATTGGGGGGCACCAGAACTTCTGAGGACCCCATGACGTCGTCTTTTCTCTTCCTTTGCTTGGAGGGCTAGTTAGCTCCGGTTAGCTTAAGTTATTCTTTAGTTTTTTCTTCTGTTTTATTCCTAAGTTACTTGTCACAACCATGATGTGTCAACTCCATAACTGACAATTTACAAAACTTTGATGAAATTTTGTGAAATAAAAGCTTAATTTTGGTAAACTGTAAAGATTTCTTGGACCTGACGAGCTACAATATGGCCTCCTTCAGAATAACATCATATAAATTGAGGTAGTTTGGCATTTCGTCAACTCTGTCAGATGTCAACTCCATCAGAGTTTTTCTGACTCTTTCAGTGAAATTGTTGTCAAATCTCACTTAATTGTGCAATTAATTCATTTTAATGTATTTTACATGAATTGCATTACTTCACATGTATCACGTTTTTCATTTTACTCACTAGTTTGTCACCACCTTCAGTTCTGTGTCAACTCGTCATGCACTGTCAACTCCATCAGATGGACTTTTTGTTTTTTATTTTAAATAATATTTATTTTATTTCTTGAGAAGCATTTGTCTGTAAAATGAGTAAAAATATCACTAATGGGATATTTTAAAAAATCATTTTATATTTATTTTTGTTAGATGGTGATGACAAAGTTCTGGGTCAGGTTGATTAAAAATGTAATTTTTTTTAAAAAAAATTCGCAACTGGGAGCCTGTACCTTAGTATCTTCACATTTTCTAAACATTATTTGTCATATTTGCATACATAAGGTTGAGAAATAAGAAAAAAAATGGGAAAATTAAAACCCATTTTGTCCCTATTCTCAAGAATCACTTGTAATTCTCTTTTTAATTTTAGTAATTGTCATTACTGTCTGTGAGGCATTCGAAAATAAATTTTGACCTAACAGGACTTCAGTTCTAAGTTTGATTAACATGAACAAAAACCTATCATCAGCCATACCTTCTGTGTCTGAATGTGACAAGGAGTTTCTCTCTTCTGACTCTTGGAAATGTAGTTATGAAAAGGTTGGCACATTTTCACAGTAACACTTCCTGGCACAGGCTGTCCGTATGTGTACCTAGTTAAATTAGAACAGATTAAAAAGTCATCCACAAAAGAACCATTTCATATTGTTTTTTATTAAAGATTTACGGTCTCTAAAGAACATTAGTCAGGGATCAATGCTTACTTACTTTCCACACACTTTAGCTTCAAATCCTTCCTGCCCAACAGTGACTTCTTCTTTTACATTTATTGTTACATCAAATTTGGGCAGAACTAGAGAAAAACACAAGACATTTACATCTAATCCAAAATGGACAGATCTCTCTGGGATTGACGAGAAAACTTACCATACTTCTCCACTTTAAAGTTGTGCTGTATTTTATTTTCTCCTGCTGATACAATGATTTTGTAGGATCCTTCCTGGGCCTCAGAGTTTAGGGGGTAGGAGAGCTGCAGTATTTTGCTGTTGGATGTTTCATTGAGCCATTGTCCAATCCTGTTGTTATTGGGATCCTGTTGAAGAAAATAAATAAAAAATAAAACTGGGCCATATGTTTAATAAGTTTAAAATCATATGCAATTGGAACAAAATTAATATTTCCATTTATGGAAACCAATGGCTCACTTTCACTGATCACTGAATGAAGTGCTGCCTTCATTCAGTGAGTATAATCTTAAAGTATAATCTTGTGATCTTCCATTAAATATAAAAACTAGACTAAGAGTTTAAGACAATTTAGATTTCTTACCTCAAGTTTGATGATGGTATACTGTTGGATAAAAAAGGAAAAATGTAATCTTTTGATAGATTTTAGGGGTCATTAAAATAATGGTGTTCTAAAAAACAACAGATTTTCTACAGGTTTCTAAAGTAAAATTTGCTGGATTGATTTAAATAGTTTGTGATAATAATTTCATTCACTTTAACGAGATGTTTATGATGATGCCACCTTAAAGCTCCTCACAAGATCCACAGGTTCAGTATGCATCAGAAATATTAAATCAGATTAAGTGAATCATATAGAGAGATGGAAATTCTATTAAATATTTCCTAATTTGATCCCAATTATAAAACACAACCAAACACAATCAAAGTAAGTTATTCCAGCTAATGGTTTAAAAGCCTAATTGATTGAGCTACAATTTATGTTTCATTGCGTTTCAACTTTTTAAGCTTACAAGATTTGAGTTGTCACAGCATCAGCAACAAAATGTTAAAGTATAAACAAATTTGCTTTACAGGCATTGTTTGCACAGTTGATTAGATTTTTTTTGGTTAAAGATAATATGCACTCTATTTAGTAATGATTTTTCATGGTCAATCTTGTGTTCTGCTCCAAATATCAGTATAAATGATATATTTACAAAGTATTCAGCCCCAATGATATCAGTTTAAAAATAAAAAGGAGAACTCACCAGTTGGCTGGCTGGTCTAAACTTTGTGTCCATTGTGACCACTCTGAAACGTACTGAGAGAGTACATGAAGATTTCACCTATTAGCAGCTGATTGTCTCATTTATAACAAAATCAAAAAGCAAATCCATCTAACAGAGTTTTTATTTTAGAGGAGTTCCCCATTACCTGTCTGTCCAGGGAGGTAGATCGGTTTGTCTGTTTGGATGAAGGTCATGGGTTGGTAGGCTTTGATTAGGACTTTCCTGACTTCTTCTGAGTAAAATGTGTTTCCTCGTACCTGCACCTCCAATTTCTGAACCTCTTCATTTTTTACTAAAGGAACCTAAAATAAATCAACAAACAATATAACATAATATAACAAGCAAACAAAACCAAACCAAAAAAAAAAAAAAAAAAACTTATGTGAAACCATGAACCATGGATATATTTCTGCAGTTTTTATGGGCTAATAAAGTTCACATCTGTAAAACTGCAGTCAAAACTATTTCTTTAAAGTCAAGAAGATTAAAAACCATCTTAAAAGTCGACCTGGAACTGAATGCATTCATGAAACTCCTCACTAGACGTCTTCTCGTAAAGAGTCGTATTTTTTTCTCCTGACTTCAAAGTGACGGTCATGGTCAGAGTCCCATTGGGCTCAAGGAGACTGGCACAGAATTTGGTCTGAGCTCCAGCTTCAAGGACAGCAGGAATGGTCACCATGTAATATCTACAGACAGATTCACACAGACAGCTGTTATCTGACTGGTCTGAACTCCAATGGGACAAATCCACAGACCTGAATTCACTCCATACATTGAAAAACAAATTCTGGTAAATACAGTACTTCCAGACATTTTGTAAACTTACGGATTGGCCATGTTAGCTCCAATCATGCATAAGAACACGCACAGTGTCCATGTCGACATCTGGTTCCTAGAACGACCCATGACTGACTGGTGGGATCCTCTGAGTAAAGAGCTGCAAATAACAAGGACTGCATCCCACCTTCACTCACACAGTACAAACCTCCCAATCATCATGTGTTTGAGTTACAGAAAATAAATCATTTACAATTGTATACTGTTTACAAATAGATACGTACCTTGATCCCCAAACTAAACATGAGATAACACGATTTCAACATCATTTTACCCTCGCAGCGCGGTTACCTTCTCATCAGGATTTTATGAGTTTCACCAGCGAAATATGAAGATTTACAGAGTTAATGTTGTAATGTCTTTTACTCTTGCATTGCAGGAGAAAACAATATTTTTCAGGAAACTGAATCAAAAATTAAGTTCGTAAAACATTTAAATAAATACTGAAATGGAAAAGATGGATGAACCTCCAAAGTTAGCTGTGTAGTTAAGTTGGGAAGCTACAAACTGGCTGAATGCTGTTAAAAAAACAAATGTAACCCATGTTAATTTAACAAATATGAATTATAGCCTGTAATACACTACATTGTCTATAGGTGGCAGTAAATGGTTTCAAGTAGTCTATAACTACATTGATATGCCGCAGAATACGGACTAGAATAACCAGAAGAAGAAACTGGAAGAAACGTTTTGTGGTCATTTCAAGAACTAGTTTTCATCTATGGTTGATTTTTCGATTCCTGTATAACCGGACCCGGGAGAACTTTGTTTTTGATATTACATTTATTTGTTTTTTGATGCGAATCTCCGGTGAGTTCTGTGCTATAATTTTCTTCGTTAGCTATCGATTAGCCACAAGCTAATATTTTGCTGTTATGTATTAAAAGTTATATTGTGATTTCATTTTATAGTTCAATGTTGAAAGAAAAAAAAAACAATCGGAGATACTTGTTTATATGAAAATTAGCAATGCTTACGGCTAACTCTGAAAGGCTATTCTGCTAATATTGCGCCTTGATACTTACGGAGCCCCCCAGGGGACATGGGGGAATTTTTTTTCTTTTGCGTTCCCTCGCAAAACTTTTGCGTTCCCTCGCAAAAGGTTTTGCGTTCCCTCGCAAAACTTTTGCGTCCCCTCGCAAAACTTTTGCGTTCCCTCGCAATAATCTACTGATCAGTTCATGCGGCATAATTGATACTATAAGCCTTTTTTACGGTGGCCGCCGTACTTTCTGCTTTAATATAAGCTTATAAGGTTTTTCCACGGACTATTGAGTTATTATCGCGGCGTAATAAGTCATCTGATTGTGTCTCTATTGTGTTCGTGTCTGAATGGTTTAAAGGGCTGCTTTCTGTGCCGTTCCATCTTAGCCTTAACAGAAATAAACATGCAGTAAATAAATCGATTTTCAGTTTTTTGCACCAAAGCGTTAATAATAATAAACACGTTTTATATTATAAGACACAGCAAACTAATGGTGGTAGACGGCCGCACTGGATTAACTCGGGGAATCTCATCTGTCCGTGTATCAATCAACTCCTAACCTCTTCTTTGTTCTGTCACAATTATCGATTTTCTAAATTTTTATTACGCTCCAAACTTTGCGAGGACTGACCACCCAGCTCACCCGCTGAGCCAGCAGCGTCACCTTCCCATTCATACTTCATGACAGTCACTCCCACATCGACACGCCCACCACCAGGTGTCAAAGCCGCTGCTCCTGTCATATCAATAATTACTTATTTCATTCATATTGCTCTTATAGAGCCTCAGTGAAAACATGTTTATTATTATTAACGCTTTGGTGCAAAAAAACTGATTGAAAATCGATTTATTTACTGCATGTTTATTTCTGTTAAGGCTAAGATGGAACGGCACAGAAAGGAGCCCTTTAAACCATTCAGACTACGAACACAATAGAGACACAATCAGATGACTTATTACCCCGCGATAATAACTCAATAGTCCGTGGAAAAACCTTATAAGCTTATATTAAAGCAGAAAGTACGGCGGCCACCGTAAAAAAGGCTTATAGTATCAATTATGCCGCATGAACTGATCAGTAGATTATTGCGAGGGAACGCAAAAGTATTGCGAGGGAACGCAAAAGTATTGCGAGGGGACGCAAAAGTTTTGCGAGGGAACGCAAAAGAAAAAAAATTCCCCATGTCCCCTGGGGGGCTCCGTAGTTTCCCTCGCTCCTCCTGAGTTGAACCTAGTTCTGATGCGCTATTTAATTGTAAAGATTCATAGTCACCGATTCCTTTGTTACAGGTGCCTTACCAGGATAGTACAAAGTTTTACACAAATAAAATTTTATAATATTTAATTTTAAACTATCATGTTAATACTATGACACAACAGTACTTTTAGTCAAGTTTAATACATTGTAAAAATCTTACACCAACCTGGATAGTACAGTAAGCCCTTATAGTTTAACACATTTTATTTGCTGTTCAAAAGAAAATCTGGAAATACTTTATTAGAAGGGGTGTGAATAAGACTTACATGACCCTGTCATAAACATGAATAAGTCTTTATGAATAATTATGACTGTTGCCATAAAGTCTCATTTGGTAAATAATGACACTTTCATGCGAAGTTATTATTGCATTATAATTACATTATTCTAAATGTCTTTGTTATGACAACCTGACATTAACCAAAACTCATCATCTGTTATAAATATATAACAATCACATTTAATAATAATAATGTAAGCCAAACATTGATGCAATTTTTTATTCCCAACACTGCATAGTTACAATATTAATGTAAAAGCAAAAGATAAATGAATAGATTATGTAATCATTTGTAAAACATTTAGCATGATTACTGTGATTAAAATGTTTTAGAGATACTACATGCAAAAGTATCCCTACGAAAATACATTTTAGTTCCATTTTATAGAACAAAATCAGCAAACAACTTCAGGACTGATGGCACGTCACACTTTAAGCTGGAAGAGAAGAAAAAAAACCTATGTTACATTTAAGAACAATTGCAGTCAAATATTTTTTCCACACTGAGACAATATTTTCAACTACGCATATTGACACCATTACTTTAATAAGACTATCGATATGTTTTGGTTTGATGTTGTAATATTTTTACCTTGATTCGCCGCAATATACTCTCTCTCAGCCCGGTCACCTGGGAGAGAATAAGGTAGTGATGAAAGTTAAATAATAACCTGAGGTCAGTGTGACTCAAAGTGTGTTCTGTGTTTACTGGGCTGGTAGTAGTCATAGAGGGCGATCACTGCTGGTTTGAGGTTCTGCACAGGGATCTGCTGTAGGAGAACCAGGCTGTGGTTCACCGGTACCCCCTTTGTAAGCTAAAAACAAGACCAAAACAGAAATTTACAGATAATGTAAAGACTACATTATCTGTCATCATGTCTTGTTCTGAGCTGCTGACTGGTCTCACCTTCTGTAAGTACACCACAACATGGCCGTCCTTGTGTTCAACCCGATCCACCAGCTGAGCTCCTTCAAGCTGTGAGGAGAAAACATTCAGCAGCCTTATTATTATCACTGTGAACTCAGGTCAGGTATTCTATCAGCACCAGGTTTAGGTTAAAGTCACTGCTTTAACTCACATTCTTCAAAGACTGAGGGTCAGGGATAAATCCTGAGAGAAAGGCGATATCCAGGATCACCATGTTAGTACTGGCATCTTTTCCATTGTACCTGAAAGACAACAATCATTATGCTGGTGGAGTTAATTTAACTATTTACACAAAAAAATTCTATAGTCGCAAATCCCTTAGATCAGGGGTGTCAAACTCATTTTGGTTTAGGGGCCACATACAGCTTAATCTGATCTGCAGGGGGCCACACAAGTAAACGCATTGCAAGATTAAATAGAACCAATAAAAGTGGACTTGTTGATTTTTATATTAAACGAATTTCACTTTTACAAAATATATTATGAATAATCTCAGTTTTTAAGAAAGGTATCTGCAATTTCAACAACACTTTTACTCAGTTAAGCATCTATTTAAGTGCATTGTGCATAAGAACTGATCTCAGTGACTGTACAATGTTGCAAAACATTTATTCACAGTTTTTGGAACTTAAAAACACTGTCCTGCATCACAAGACTTAAAATCAATTTTCAACATCTGGGAAGCAATTTGAACAAATTATCTGGCTTCACACATTTGAAATCTTAAGTGTCAGCTGTTTTAAACAGACATTTGATTAAGTACATTTGTTGATGCATAAAATGCATACATATAGAAAAACTTGCATACATAACATGTATGTATGTTAGCATGCACGAGAAGTATGAGGTTGCCAGGGCCAAAATAAAAAGCTGGTAAAGCATAGAATCGAACTTGTTTATAGAACCTGAAGCTCAGTGCTGCCATCTGCTGTTAGTTCCGCTGCAGTGTTGCATCATGTTGTGTGTGCTGAATAAAACACAGCGCCCCTCGTGGACAGTATAGGAACTGCAGATTTTCAATTAAACGAAGTATATGTTTTTTCATGAATAATGATAATGCATTGAGCCCCCGGGCCGGACTAAATCGTTCGGCAGGCCGGTTCCGGCCCGCGGGCCGTATGTTTGACACCCCTGCTAGATCATGAACCATATATGCCGATTTCTAATAATTTCACATAATTTTTTGTTATAGTCTTCAGCAGTATATTATCATTATTGTTAATCTTATTTATGTGTTTTTTAGATATTGTTTTTAACACATTAAGATTTTGTGTTAACTTTTGTACCTGATGCTGCGGTTACATCATGATTTCCCCTTTGAATAAAGACTGTTTTTATTCCAATGTATTTATAATATTTTTTTAAGTGCATTAATCACTTACTGGGACAGGAGGCTCAGAGTGACTTTAGGCATTTTGCCAGAGGAGTCAGATTGTGGTTTTACCTCCAAACTCAGAGTGGAGGCGTCAGTAGGAGGTGGGGTGTTGTACCGCAGAGAAATCTGAGGAGCAGGTAGCCAAGAAAGGTTGGATACTTTAGAGAATAAAACAAGATCTAACCAATCAAAAGTCAATAGTTAAATCTATTGAATACAAAGTGTTTTGCAGAAGTGTTCATATCTCTTGAAATCTTTTATACAAACACAAGCGTCAATGTAATTTAAGTGAGATAGAGAAAATGGCCTCCGTCCAACTTGACTTGAGCTACGTCCCACAGAAACTTGAGTAAAATGCTCAAAGTCTCGGTTTGCAAAACTGAAAGAAGGTGGTTTCAATCAGGAGGTTGAATTCAAACACACACCACTTGTCAGATTGTTCTCTTTCACAGTCATGTGCTGCTTTGTGTTGGTCTGTCATGATGCGTTCACTGACCTGCACCGAGGCACATGCAGTCCCCGTCACCTCCAGGCTGTACTTTCCTGTTACATTCTGCAGCATCTTCTCCTGGTACAGCAGTTTGTTGTCTGGGTTCACATCAAACGTCAGCTGACCGCTGGGAGTCTGAACTGTCACTGTGCTGGAACCTTCAGGGCTGAACACCAGACTGGAGTAGAGGGACAGAGCCTGAAGAGCCACCACCGTGTCCTACAACACACAACGTACAAGATGTCCCACCAGAACCATGACAGGAAATAAACACAAAAACATACAGTGAATTTTTGTCTGGTAACAGAATCTAAGCAAAACATGTACCGTTATGTCCAAAATGAGTTAACACATTCAGTTATCAGTTTCAGCAAGGCATTACATACTTCTAAATATTCTGTAAAATGCTTGTATACATCAGCAAAATATGTCAAATTCTGTCACACAAAGTAAAAAAAGGCATTTGCATCAAGATAAAATCTGATTGTTACACCTGAGTGGAGGAGAAGCCACCATATTGGTTCTGTTGGGTCGTCAGCCACCTAACAATGCCTGAGGCGTAACCCAGGTCTTCAGCAGTGGGGGAGGAAGAGAGTTTGGCCAGCAGCACATAGGAGCTGATTTCCACAGACAGAGAGGCAGATGTTTCTGCTGCTGTCTGAGACCAGTGGATGGAGCTCCCTAATAAACAGTCACCCACAAACAAGAAGCATTAATGAAGACATGGCTATGAACTCTGAATCATTCCCACCAGAACTCACCTTGTTTTATTGCGACTGAGTCGAGGTGCTGCAGGAGGTGATTTCTGGTCTCCATGTCTCCAGCCAGAGTGAAGACGTACGCCAGCAGAGCTGTGGTGTAGGTGTTGCTGAAGGTATTGATGGACTCTCTGAGGCAGGACAGACTCTTCCTGACAACAAGGTCCTTTAACAGAATACAAGAACATAGAAATATTTTCAGGTTTAAAGCAACAAGTTATTTTTTGAGGCACAGTTACAATCTTCATCTTCTAGAACCTACACTGTGACATGTGGTGTTTGTAGTACTGGCAGTACTTCACTCCACTCTAGTGGTATTTGGAAGAAATGTTGATTTTTTTAGTTACATTTTAAGCTAGATTGTAGTGCAGGTATATTTACAAGTAAAAATTTAAAGTCTCGAATGACTGTAATAAACATTTTCTCAAGTCTGTGTTGTCAAATCTGCATTGCTTTCTGTTAAGAATTCAAACATTTGCTTTTTGCCCTTAGGTCTAAGTTTATACATTTAAAATGAGCAATTTTGATAATTTATTGTTTAAAATTCTCGACATTACAAAACAACTTCAGAAACCCAAAGACATAAAAAAAAGCTTAGCCTAATTTCATGTTAGAAACAGAAATAAAGATATAAATAAAGATTATGAATTGCATAAATAAGTTATTTTAATTGTAATATCATAAATGACAGGCTAAAAGTAGCCCAGTAAGTCTTGGCTCTTTTAGGATTTATTGACTTACATTTGTGGATATTTTCATTTCCAAAAAGGCAGCAGTGATGTAAGCACTAAGTGTGACTTCATCTGACACCCCTCCCTGTGGAGACGAAGCATCACAAAGAGCATGATATTTATTAGTGGATGTTCAAAATACAGGGAAAGAAGCTGTAAAGAAATAAGTTTTTGTTGCAGCAACAACTTTAAAAATAAATTTAACTGTTATTTAAGCAGAACTTGTACCTCTTCAAGTTGGAGGTTTATTTATGGTGTCAAATACACCTGGGAATAACTGACATACCTTCATACTTTTGTCAAAGAGTCGTCCTGACTGTTCAAAACAGCCACTGCGACGTTGTTTTCGTTCCAGCCAAGACTTTGATTGGTCAATCTTTGTTGGGTCGATGTAGACGAAAGATTGAGCTTTATAAAAAGATCTCAGGACAAAAGCTGTCAGCCTAATAAAGAACAAGATAAGTCAGCATGTACAGAGTAAAGACAGATTCTAGATTTGGAAACTAGATAAAAAACAAATAAAAGTAACAGAGAACATGGTGATGGTTCAGTGATGTTCTCACCAGGTGATTCCAGGTCCTGTCCCAAATGTGCTATAAGCACCTTCACTGTCTTTGTAGTTCAGCTGTCTCTGGTAGCCTAAAGAACAGAAATGTGATGAGATGTACACAATCAGGTTTACCAGCCAAACCTTGGACATACAAGGAGCAAAGTAGCTTAATTATGATTCTAGAGATGTAGATCGACTCTTTGCCCTCATGGAGCTGTTGAGGGGGTCATAATTGGGTTTATTTTCAGAGTAGGTTAGACCCCAACCCTCGGAGGACCCATACAGGAACTGACACTCTTGTAATATTAACTGATGAATGAACTTGGGCATCCTAAATATTTGATTACAGCAGCTACATTATTAGACTTGCCACTGGTTAAGAAGTTAGAAGCCTTTTCCTTAATGGCTGCGGTCAGCTGCTGTGAACTTTGTAGATATTCTAGAATATAGATGTTTGGTGCCAGAAGAGCCATGTTCTGCTCCCCACATCCATAGGGCATCCGCAGCAGGTCATCAATGTTCTTCAGAGCGCGGCCCATAATGTCACCTGTACAGAAACCCACACTCATTTAAACATAACACTGACCTGACTTTAAGAAATGACAGCATTCGTTAAATTAGCTCACCAGTCTCATGAAATACCTTGTGCTTTAGATTTCTATCACTTTACACTGACAGTAATCTACATGTAAGTGAGTTTTTTCTGCTTGGGACAAAACAGTTCAATTTGGAAGAGCCACAGATGGAGACACTAATAATCCTACTTTTTTCTACATATTAGCTTAACATCATATCGAAAATATATTGTAAAACAAGCTCAGAAATTTTTAAGAAATATTCTGGAAAACAATTTTCTAAACTAAGTTTACCCAGCACCGACACCGTCACACTGGCCGATCCCTCGATCACATTGTCAGGGAGGCGTATCTCTGTTTCTTCTGTCAAAGCTTTATCTGTGCAGACAGAAACAACTATATTAAATAACCTAGATAGAAGTGAAAACAAACACACCACGAGTCCTAAATAGAAATAAAATAGCAAAAAAAAAAAAAATGGAAAGACACACTGACCTTTGGGAAACACCAGCCAGTTGTAAGTCTTTGATATTTCAATTCCTTCAGCCTGAGTGACAGAGACATGAGGAAAACTTCAAGATGAGTTCCAGTTTTAGTTTTATTAGTTGAGATTATTTTCAAATCTGGTAAAATGCCAAAAACTGTTCCAATGCCATTTAATGGTTGTCTTGTTTAATGCCACCAACCTTAACGATGAGAGAACGTGTGACAACGTCAACACGTCCTCTTTCAGGAACGTTCACAATCTCATTGCCACAAGAAATGTGGGAAGGAACAGCCTCAGCAGTCACAGTCACGTTCACAACTCCTGAAAAACATCATTAGAGATCAAATGTTCAGCTGCTGTAACTTCTAAAGGATCACAAAATGAGGTTGGAGGAGCATGGGAGAAAATTAATATCCTATGTTTGAATTGTGATCAGTTCTTTCAGCCAGTCACAGGTCAGTAATGTGATCCTCACCTAAGGCGGTGGGATTCATGGTCCAGCTGAGGGTCTTCTGGTCGTTGGCACATAGACAGGATGTGTATTGGTTCCCAGAGAGGGGGGTGAGGCTGTAATCTGAGGAGGGGGCGGCGGTCACTCTAACCTATTCAAGAGAAATATATTGTTTAAATTAGTTCGACAACCAGAGAATCAGAGTTTAACATGTTTTAAAACTGACTCATACTGATTCATACTGTAAATATCTTATTATAATCCAGATACATTTTACACAGTTTGAAAAACCCATAACTTTTAGAGTAATTATATAAGTGCTTCAAATACAACCAAAAAGCAGTCTTACAAAACTTACCATCTGATATTTCAGTAATGTACGCAAAATTATTTAAACATTTTAAGTGAAATGATTTCAGATATGATAAAGTGATAGAACATATCTTCTTTTCCTCTTTATTATGCATTATTTAAATTTATTTATTATTTTAATTTATTGTATTATGTTTTTATTTATAACTTTTTTTATTTATTTCCTGTTTATTTCTTATCTTTTCACAGTCGTAGAGGAAGCATTATTCAATGATTTTCTTCCATTTGTTCCATCCACTTAAGGGAAATTACCATGATGCATTTGGTCAGGTAGTTGAAGACGGTTGCCTTCAGCTCAAAGTTCTCCCCCCGGATGATGGAGTAGGGCAGGGTGAGCTCCAGGAAGAAAGGCTGGAAGACAGTGAGATTCTGACGAGGAGCCAAACCAAAACCTTGAGGGGACAAACAGAAAGTCTCCGTCTCCCAGGTGGTGATGGTGTCTGGGACAGTGAGGGACACATTCTTGGTTCCAGAAGATCTGGATCAACAGATACACAATCTGTCAATTCATGAAACACAATTTAATAGAATAAAGAATTTTAAAACAAAAACTCATTGTTGAGTAAGTAACAATTTGACAGCTTTGTCAAATGATGAAACTACAGTGTGTGATTTAGTAATTATAAATCTGGGTGAACAAAAATCAGATGTGGGATTCTCAAAGTGCCACATCTATATTATTATCATGTCAGAATAGAAATGTAGAGCAGAATTAAAACATGGCAGATTTTTGTTTACAAATATAATTTCTAAAATATGATTTATTGATTGAGATAAAGACATACTGATAACAGGACATTTTGTTCAGAGCCTAAAAGTGCACATAGATAAAAAAAATACATAAAAATAAATTATACCTGCATAGAATAATAGTAGCTAAATACAATGTTTTGTTTTTAGGATCTAATGATCCCTCTGGCTTACCCAGTTTCCACCAAGTCCCATATCCAAGATTCAGGAAAAAAGGTGCGAACTGTCTTTATGGGTTCTAAGATCTCTTCTGCTTCACCTTCAAAGTCTACAACTTGTAGGTTTTTTACTACGAACTTGCTATTTAGGGGTTGCCATACATTCATACCATACTTATAATACATAGTGAACTCAGAAGCCACAATTTTAGAACATTGTAAGGATCCAGTAAACAGGTTTGTTGCCATCTTCAGTCCCAATCTCTCCATATCCTGCCACACACAGCATGAAAAGGTGAGTTAACAAAGCCTTCATGTAAAATGGGTTGTTCAGTTTTAAGCAACACAGGGACAGCAATAGTTCCTTAGAACATAAAAGTTCACAAAAAAGAATATTTTCTCTTTGGACTCACTAGTAAACAATCTGTAGGTTCCACAACCTCAGATGGTATTTCTGATACTTTTCTGACAGGCAGCAAACGAAATATCTGAAAAAGAAACACGTTTTAAAGTAATAATCTAGAAACAGATGTTCGCTGAGCAGTTTCAATATGGAAAAATAAATTTAAAGCATCCCCTTTATCATGTTCATCTGAAAGATGGAAGAAAAAGCCTCCTAATATTTAGGAGTTACCTTCTCTGCATCCAGAGTCTTTCCAGGCTCCTTGATGAGGACACTCTGATCGATGGCACTGACACCGCATAGAGAGTCAGGCTGAGCCGTCAGCTGCAGGTTGGTCTCCTCTCCTGGAACAGCTGATGATGAAGAAAACTCCAGAGAGATCTGAGAAAGAGCAGAAGAAGAACAACAATGTATGTTGTATTTTTAATTAAGATATTTTATTTTTAATTGGAAGATACCAAAAGTCATCACAGTCATTTGTTCTTATTATATTTAATAATTTTCTCTCTCCAGTCTCTCCTTATGTGCTCCCTCTCTTATGCAAATATTTGAAACAAATAGAAGAAAACATGATGACATAAATAGTTTGACATGACTAAGAAGTTTCATCATCAAGATAATAAAAAGACACACATACATACATATACACACTCTCCTATATGTACACATGCACTTGTACTGTATACATACTTAAATACATGTAACCTTGTGGTTGTTTATAAATTTGTGATTTATAATGAAATTCACATTATCATTATGTTGATACAACATATAGTGACTTGTTCAAGCCAAACTAAACGGATCACCAAGAGAGTTCTCCATCAGACATCTTTGGTATCGTCATAAATCTGTGAGTCTTTTCACAGATTCATCTAAATCCATACTTACCTTATGGTTAAAGCATTTCTCAGTGGAGAAGTCAGTACTTTGACTGATCACCTTCTTGCTGGGTAGGACAGCGTAAACCATAATCTGGACTTCTGGAGCCAAGTCTGGAGACACGTTGAGCTTAAAGGACACCTCACCTTCATTCACTGAAAAATCAGTCCAAATGTTATCCTTGAATTGTCATCATTGAAACTGGATATTTATAATACCGTCAACTATTACTTGGCTGTGCAAATCTAAAACTTAGTAATGTTGATATTTTATTTATTCACCTGATTTATTTTCCACCTCAACCAGTATTCGTCCTTGACTGGCAATAGCTCCTCTGGATAAAACCTGTGAAGTTATAGAAAAAAACAAAACAAAACAAAAAAAACTTTTTTACTGTATTTCCTCACTAACTGATTGTAGATCTATCCATCTAAACATTCATTGTGCCCTAGTTGTTGCAATGAAATTTCTTTCACTTTTTTAATTACTACTATGGGTGTGTTTTAAATTCTGATCTGATCAATAATCTAGAATATTAATGTTTTATTTTTCATTAACATATTTGTATTGTGACATTATACAGGTCATTTTTAATTTATCACTTCTAATGGATGGTTTAAGCACAATTTCTCTACTGGCTAATTTCTAAACCTTGACTTAGTCGCTAAGCATATAACTCTGTATGTGTGATTTCTTCTTCTGAAAACAGTAATAATCTGTGTTTTATTTTGTGATACGACTCACCAGGTAAATGAAATCCACAGAGCCTGGAGATTCCTGCACCAAAGTGTACTCAATAAAGATCTCTGTTTCTTTGTCACAGGGAAGTATTGTCTTGCTTTTTATATTCAGGGAGCTGGTTGTTTTAACAGATGGAGGTTGAGACTTTGTAATAGTGTGAGATGCTATCGGAATATGAGGAACTTTATATCTAGAGTAGGATAGTGATGGTAAGAGGCTAACCTGTTAAAAGAAAAAAACATTACAAAGAGCTGATTAAGTAAGATTTCATTTATTCTAGTTTCTTTTGTTCAGATCACACAATCTGTAGCCTGGCCATTTGCTTCCTGTTCAACTCCGCTCGAAAAACATTGCTGCTTCTTTGACTCTCTCCTTGACTCGGATTGTCTCCGGTCGACAACCGGAGACAATCCGATGTTTGGCCCGGTGTGACCGGGCCAAACAGAAGTAGTAGTTGTGAACAATATTGTTGAATTTCTGTGCTGTTTTAGAATTGAGTGTAGTTTTAGCAGAGGAAGAGAAGGAAGTTGTACGTTTGAGCATTCAGTCAGTTTTGACCACACTTCCAGATATTAAATTAACATTAGCAGCCACCTGGTTCAGATCGGATGAGGATGATTGTTTGCACCATAGGCAGTTTCTGATTAGGTTCTTTGCACAGAATTGGCACATTACATACATTATGGGACAACTTTAGCAATTGGGTAACGTTTAAAACCTCAACACAAGCCTTGCCTCCAGGAAGCAATGGTTTCTCAACAGCAGAGAGCCTGGACCCTCTGTATGAATCAAAATGTAGTGCAAACGGGTTGGTTTTTACCAGGCTACACAGAATGGAGCCTTTTGGTCCATTTATTTAAATATGTTAACATATGACACACTGAGTTAAGTCTACAGCTGTGATTTACTTACACGAAGAAAAATATCTTTTGTTAATGCATCAGTTCTGAGAGAGAATGAGGCAAAACCATGGACGTCAGTTGTCAGTTTCTGATGAACGAGTGTAGACCAAGTACTTTTAAATAGGTACAAAGACTGGTGTGACATGGGTGTGTCATTGTAGTGAACAGCTTTGACCTGTTGAAAATACAATACTGTGTCACTTAAGCTGTACTTTATCTTTGATGCAGAAAAACAAAGAAATCACAGTGTTACTCTTACCTTTCCCTCCACCACTGAGCCTTGATCGTAAACATTTGGAACATCAACAAAAGACAGTTTTCCAATAACATATGAGATTTGAATTTGCTTCACTTGTGAGAGTGATGTACCTAAATATGAAAAGCTCCCATGTAATAACAGTCATGCCTTGCATAATAATATCATCACGAATTCAAACTCTTCAATGAGAATAAAGGCACTGTACAAAAAAGGCTTACCTGTTCCTTCCTCTTCCACTGTGGTAGTGACATCAAGTTTATCTTGTAATTCTCGTCGATCGCCTCTTGTGAAAATTGACATTTGGAATTCAAAAGTACTACATCCTGTTTTGTCTGCCTATAAGAAAAAAACAAAAAATCATCATATATTTTAAAACATGACTTGATGATATGAACATTTATCAGGAGAAATGACTTTTTCCTCATGATTTCTAAAAGCCAGCAAATGGTAGAAACAGATACAAGCAAAAAACTGAAGGTTCTTTGTAGAAAACCAAGATAAAGACAAAACACGGTTGTAGTTCCTTTTTGATTTTTTTAATTAGTGATTGTCATTACTATACGTAAAGCACTCTAAAATAAATTTTGACCTAACAGGACTTCAGTTCTACGTTTGAGTAACATGAACAAAAACCTATAATCAGCCGTACCTTCTGTGTCTGAATGTCACAAGGAGTTTCTTTCCTCTGACTCTTGGAAATGTAATCATAAAAAGGTCGGCACATTTTCACGGTAACACTTCCTGGCACAGGCTGTCCGTATGTGTACCTATTTAAATTAGAACAGATTAAAAAGTCATCCACAAAAGAACCATTTCATATTGTTTTTTATTAAAGATTTACGGTCTCTAAAGAACATTAGTCAGGGATCAATGCTTACTTACTTTCCACACACTTTAGCTTCAATTCCTTCCTGCCCAACAGTGACTTCTTCTTTTACATTTATTGTTACATCAAATTTGGGCAGAACTAGAGAAAAACACAAGACATTTACATCTAATCCAAAATGGACAGATCTCTCTGGAATTGACTAGAAAACTTACCATACTTCTCCACTTTAAAGTTGTGCTGTATTTTATTTTCTCCTGCTGACACAATGATTTTGTAGTATCCTTCCTGGGCCTCAGAGTTTAGGGGGTAGGAGAGCTGCAGTATTTTGCTGTTGGATGTTTCATTGAGCCATTGTCCAATCCTGTTGTTGTTGGGATCCTGTTGAAGAAAATAAATCAAAATAAAACTGGGCCATATGTTTAATAAGTTTAAAATCATATGAAATTGGAACAAAATTAATATTTCCATTAATGGAAACCAATGGCTCACTTTCACTGCTCACTGAATGAAGTGCTGCCTTCATTCAGTGAGTATAATCTTAAAGTATAATCTTGTGATCTTCCATTAAATATAAAAACTAGACTATGAGTTTAAGACAATTTAGATTTCTTACCTCAAGTTTGATGATGGTATACTGTTGGATAAAAAAGGAAAAATGTAATCTTTTGATAGATTTTAGGGGTCATTAAAATAATGGTGTTCTAAAAAACAACAGATTTTCTACAGGTTTCTAAAGTAAAATTTGCTGGATTGATATGAATAGTTTGTGACAATAATTTCATTCACTTTAACAAGATGTTTATGATGATGCCACCTTAAAGCTCCTCACAAGATCCACAGGTTCAGTATGCATCAGAAATATTAAATCAGATTAAGTGAATCATATAGAGAGATGGAAATTCTATTAAATATTTCCTAATTTGATCCCAATTATAAAACACAACCAAACACAATCAAAGTAAATTAATCCAGCCAATGGTTTAAAAGCCTAATTGATTTAGCGACAATCTATGTTTCATTGCTCTTCAACTTTTTAAGCTTACAAGATTTGAGTTGTCACAGCATCAGCAACAAAATGTTAAAGTATAAACAAATTTGCTTTACAGGCATTGTTTGCACAATTGATTTGATTTTTTTTGGTTAGAGATAATATGCACTCTATTTAGTAATGACTTTTCATGGTCAATCTTGTGTTCTGCTCCAAATGTCAGTGTAAATGATATATTTACAAAGTATTCAGCCCCAATGATATCAGTTTAAAAATAAAAAGGAGAACTCACCAGTTGGCTGGCTGGTCTAAACTTTGTGTCCATTGTGACCACTCTGAAACGTACTGAGAGAGTACATGAAGATTTCACCTATTAGCAACTGAATGTCTCATTTATAACAAAATCAAAAAGCAAATCCATCTAACAGAGTTTTTATTTTAGAGGAGTTCCCCATTACCTGTCTGTCCAGGGAGGTAGATCGGTTTGTCTGTTTGGATGAAGGTCATGGGTTGGTAGGCTTTGATTAGGACTTTCCTGACTTCTTCTGAGTAAAATGTGTTTCCTCGTACCTGCACCTCCAATTTCTGAACCTCTTTATGTTTTACTAAAGGAACCTAAAATAAATCAACAATTGTAATATAAGAAAACAAAACAAAACAAAACAACATCTGTGAAACCATGAACCATGGATATATTTCTGCAGTTTGTTAATAAAGTTCACATCTGTAAAACTGCATTCAAAACTATTTCATTAAAGGTCAAGTAGATTCAAAACCATCTTAAAAGTCGACCTGGAACTGAATGCATTCATGAAACTCCTCACTAGACGTCTTCTCGTAAAGAGTCGTATTTTTTTCTCCTGACTTCAAAGTGACGGTCATGGTCAGAGTCTCATTGGGCTCAAGGAGACTGGCACAGAATTTGGTCTGAGCTCCAGCTTCAAGGACAGCAGGAATGGTCACCATGTAATATCTACAGACAGATTCACACAGACAGCTGTTATCTGACTGGTCTGAACTCTCATGGGACAAATCCACAGACCTGAATTCACTCCGTACATTGAAAAACAAATTATGGTAAATAAAGAACTTCCAGACATTTTTGTAAACTTACGGATTGGCCATGTTAGCTCCAATCATGCATATGAACACGCACAGTGTCCATGTCGACATCTGGTTCCTAGAACGACCCATGACTGACTGGTGGGATCCTCTGAGTAAAGAGCTGCAAATAACAAGGACTGCATCCCACCTTCACTCACACAGTACAAACCTCCCAATCATCATGTGTTTGAGTTACAGAAAATAAATCATTTACAATTGTATACAGTTTACAGATATGTACCTTGATCCCCAAACTAAACATGAGATAACACGATTTCAACATCATTTTACCCTCGCAGCGGTTACCTTCTCATTAGGATTTTATGAGTTTCACCAGTGAAATATGAAGATTTACAGAGTTAACGTTGTAATGTCTTTTACTCTTGCATTGCAGGAGAAAACATTTTTCGTGAAACTGAATCAAAAATTAAGTTTGTAAAACATTTAAATACATATGAAAACATTTAAATAAATACTGAAATGGAAAAGATGGAGGAACCTCCAAAGTTAGCTGTGTAGTGTATCACGAAACTCAAAAAAAATGGTGTGAAGAAAATCTAGTGTCACTGATGGCTGTTGGCTTAGGATCAGTCCTCAAGCAGAAAAAGGAAAAGAAAAAAAATATTGGCATAAAATATTACATTGCCACCAATACTCATTAGAACCCTTTAAATTAACCTTCAAAACGTTGCAAAATCCTAAACAAAATTAACTCAAGAAAACTGCCAAAGATTCTGAACGCCTCAGGAAACAAGCAGGAGCTGATTACCCGCATCGAGGTAAAGAATCATGGTTTTAAAAATTTACGGCTCCAAAAATTCCTGCATTGTAAAGTCATTTTAATAAGGTGGCAGTGTCCAGTGACCAGAATATTCTCAGTCTGGAAAATATTCATGATTAAATAACGCAGTGCTGCTGCAGCATCAATTGATGTGCTCTGGATGAAAGAAAGGTACAACACCACTAATTAGCTGCCAGGCTTGGAATCAGCTGCTAGACACTCAAGGATTATGTCACTGATGAGACTCATCAGGTAACTCTGTTAAAAATTAAGTTGGGAAGCTCTTAACGGCCCGCACAGGGCACACAACATAAAAGGTCCAGACCAAGTTATATAAAACAAAAGTTTTATTCAGACTGTGGCTGGACATAGAGGTACAGGGGAATCGTGGCAAATAAACAAAAGAGTGGGAGCATTCACGAACCAGCCAGCAGTTGGCCGTCGGATTCGGGCTGCTCCCCTCGCCCTGCCTCGCCGGATCATTCACCCTACAACCAAAAACCGGAAAACCTCGGCTTGGCCAACGATCCCCAGACCTAACAACACAAAAGGAAAGTTAACCAACAAGAAAACACATTGAAGGAGCAGGAGCGAGGCTTGGAGACACGCCACCAACCAGGAGCTCTCCCAACTTCCTCGCTGCCCTGGTGGGTGGGGCTTGTTCCCTTTAAACACTCGCCAGCCAATCAACTGCAAGAAGAAAACAGCAATTAAACAGGGATTCATTCACAATAGTGACAGGCGCCCGTCACAGAAGCTACAAACTGGCTGAATGCTGTTAAAAAAAACAATACAATTTTATAACATTTAATCTTAAACTATTGTGTTAATACTATGACACAACAGTACTTTTAGTAAAGTTTAATACATTGTAAAAATCTTACACCAACCTGGGTAGTACAGTAAGCCCTTATAGTTTAAAACATTTATTGCATTATAATTACATTATTCAAAATGTCTTTGTTATAACAACTTGACATTAACATAGAGAAAAATTTTATTTTTTACGACAACCTGACATTAACCAAAACTCATCATCTGTTATAACAATCACATTTAATAATAATAATGTAAGCCAAACATTGATGCAATTTTTTGTTCCCAACACTGCATAATTACAATATTAATGTAAAAGCGAAAGATAATAAAGGAATAGATTATGCAATCATTTGTAAAACATTTAGCATGATTACTGTGATTAAAATGATAGTGATACTACATGCAAAAGTATCACTACGAAAATACATTTTAGTTCCATTTTATAGAACAAAATCAGCAAACAACTTCAGGACTGATGGCACGTCACACTTTAAGCTGGAAAAGAAGAAAAAAACCCCTACATGTTACATTTAAGAACAATTGCAGTCAAATATTTTTTACACACTGACAATATTTTCAACTATTCATATTGACAGTCTTACTTCAATAAGATTGTCGATATGTTTTGGTTTGATGTTGTAATATTTTTACCTTGATTAGCTGCAATATACTCTCTCTCAGCCCGGTCACCTGGGAGAGAATAAGGTAGTGATGAAAGTTAAGTAATAACCTGAGGTCAGTGTGACTCAAAGTGTGTTCTGTGTTTACTGGGCTGGTAGTAGTCATAGAGGGCGATCACTGCTGGTTTGAGGTTCTGCACAGGGATCTGCTGTAGGAGAACCAGGCTGTGGTTCACCGGTACCCCCTTTGTAAGCTAAAAACAAGACCAAAACAGGAATTTAACCCAATGACAAATTCATCTGTCATCATGTCTTGTTCTGAGCTGCTGACTGGTCTCACCTCTGGTAAGTACACCACAACATGGCCGTCCTTGTGTTCAACCCGATCCACCAGCTGAGCTCCTTCAAGCTGTGAGGAGAAAACATTCAGCAGCCTTATTATTATCTCTGTGAACTCAGGTCAGGTATTCTATCAGCACCAGGTTTAGGTTAAAGTCACTGCTTTAACTCACATTCTTCAAAGACTGAGGGTCAGGGATAAATCCTGAGAGAAAGGCGATATCCAGGATCACCATGTTAGTACTGGCATCTTTTCCATTGTACCTGGAAGACAACAATCATTATGCTGGTCGAGTTAATTTATCTATTTACACAAAAAAATTCTACAGTCGCAAATCCCTTAGATCATGAACCATATATGCCTATTTCTAATAAATGCACATAATTGTTTAATTATAGTCTTGAACATTATATTATCATTATTGTTAATCTTATTTCTGTGTTTTTTTTTAGATATTATTTTGCTGTTACACTGTGATTTCCCCTTTGAATAAAGACTGTTTTTATTCCAATGTATTCATAATATTATTTAAGTGCATTAATCACTTACTGGGACAGGAGGCTCAGAGTGACTTTAGGCATTTTGCCAGAGGAGTCAGATTGTGGTTTTACCTCCAAACTCAGAGTGGAGGCGTCAGTAGGAGGTGGGGTGTTGTACCGCAGAGAAATCTGAGGAGCAGGTAGCCAAGAAAGGTTGGTTACTTTAGAGAATAAAACAAGAAAAACAATCATTTCTTCAGGTCATATTTGCAAAATGTTGACTGTCTTTTACCATTTAAAATAAAATCTAATCAGACAAAAGCCAATAGTTAAATCTATTGAATACAAAGTGTTTTGCAGAAGTGTTCACATCTCTTGAAATCTTTCATACAAACACAAGCGTCAATGTAATTTATGAGCATTCTATGTGAGACAAAGAAAATGGCCTCCGTCCAACTTGACTTGAGCTACTTCGCACAGAAACTTGAGTAAAATGCTCAAAGTCTAGGTTTGAAAAACTGAAAGAAGGTGGTTTCAATCAGGAGGTTGAATTCAAACACACACCACTTGTCAGATTGTTCTCTTTCACAGTCATGTGCTGCTTTGTGTTGGTCTGTCATGATGCGTTCATTGACCTGCACCGAGGCACATGCAGTCCCCGTCACCTCCAGGCTGTACTTTCCTGTTACATTCTGCAGCATCTTCTCCTGGTACAGCAGTTTGTTGTCTGGGTTCACATCAAACGTCAGCTGACCGTTGGGAGTCTGAACTGTCACTGTGCTGGAACCTTCAGGGCTGAACACCAGACTGGAGTAGAGAGACAGAGCCTGAAGAGCCACCACCGTGTCCTACAACACACAACGTACAAGATGTCCCACCAGAACCATGACAGGAAATAAACACAAAAACATACAGTGAATTTTTGTCTGGTAACAGAATCTAAGCAAAACATGTACCGTTATGTCCAAAATGGGTCAACACATTCAGTTATCAGTTTCAGCAAGGCATTACATACTTCTAAATATTCTGTAAAATGCTTGTATACATCAGCAAAATATGTCAAATTCTGTCACACAAAGTAAAAAAAGGCCTTTGCATCAAGATAAAATCTGATTGTTACACCTGAGTGGAGGAGAAGCCACCATATTGGTTCTGTTGGGTCGTCAGCCACCTAAAAATGCCTGAGGCGTAAACCAGGTCTTCAGCAGTGGGGGAGGAAGAGAGTTTGGCCAGCAGCACATAGGAGCTGATTTCCACAGACAGAGAGGCAGATGTTTCTGCTGCTGTCTGAGACCAGTGGATGGAGCTCCCTAATAAACAGTCACCCACAAACAAGAAGCATTAATGAAGACATGGCTATGAACTCTGAATCATTCCCACCAGAACTCACCTTGTTTTATTGCGACTGAGTCGAGGTGCTGCAGGAGGTGATTTCTGGTCTCCATGTCTCCAGCCAGAGTGAAGACGTACGCCAGCAGAGCTGTAGTGTAGGTGTTGCTGAAGGTATTGATGGACTCTCTGAGGCAGGACAGACTCTTCCTGACAACAAGGTCCTTTAACAGAATACAAGAACATAGAAATATTTTCAGGTTTAAAGCAACAAGTTATTTTTTGAGGCACAGTTACAATCTTCATCTTCTAGAACCTACACTGTGACATGTGGTGTTTGTAGCACTGGCAGTACTTCACTCCACTCTAGTGGTATTTGGAAGAAATGTAGATTTTTTTTTAGTTACATTTTAAGCTAGATTGAAGTGCAGGTATATTTACAAGTAAAAATTTAAAGTCTCGAATGACTGTAATAAACATTTTCTCAAGTCTGTGTTGTCATATCTGCATTGCTTTATGTAATTTTGATAATTTATTGTTTAAAATTCTCGACATTACAAAACAACTTCAGAAACCCAAAGACATATAAAAAAAAGCTTAGCCTAATTTCATGTTATAGACAGAAATAAAGATATAAATAAAGATTATAAATTTCATAAATAAGTGATTTTAATTGTAATATTATAAATGACAGACTAAAAGTAGTCAAATAAATTTAGGTTCTTTTAGGATTTATTGACTTACATTTGTGGATATTTTCATTTCCAAAAAGGCAGCAGTGATGTAAGCACTAAGTGTGACTTCATCTGACACCCCTCCCTGTGGAGACGAAGCATCACAAAGAGCATGATATTTATTAGTGGATGTTCAAAATACAGGGAAAGAAGCTGTAAAGAAATAAGTTTTTGTTGCAGCAACAACTTTAAAAATAAATTTAACTGTTATTTAAGCAGAACTTGTACCTCTTCAAGTTGGAGGTTTATTTATGGTGTCAAATACACCTGGGAATAACTGACATACCTTCATACTTTTGTGAAAGAGTTTTCCTGACTGTTCAAAACAGCCACTGCTACGTTGTTTTTGTTCCAGCCAAATCTTTGATTGGTCAATCTTTGTTGAGTCGATGTAGACGAAAGATTGAGCTTTGTAAAAAGATCTCAGGACAAAAGCTGTCAGCCTATTAAAGAACAAGATAAGTCAGCATGTACAGAGTAAAGACAGATTCTAGATTTGGAAACTAGATAAAAACCAATAAAAGTAACAGAAAACATGGTGATGGGTCAGTGATGTTCTCACCAGGTGATTCCAGGTCCTGTCCCAAACGTGCTATAAGCACCTTCAATGTCTTTGTAGTTCAGCTGTCTCTGGTAGCCTAAAGAACAGAAATGTGATGAGATGTACAAAATCAGGTTTACCAGCCAAACCTTGGACATACAAGGAGCAAAGTAGCTTCATTCTGATTCTAGAGATGTAGATCGACTCTTTGCTCTCATGGAGCTGTTGAGGGGGTCATAATTGGGTTTATTTTCAGAGTAGGTTAGACCCCAACCCTCGGAGGACCCATGCAGGAACTGACACTCTTGTAATATTAACTGATGAATGAATTTGGGCATCCTAAATATTTGATTCCACTAGCAACATTAGTGGTTCTCAAACTTTTTCTCCTGCGCCCCCCCAGTGGTTTCTAAACATTTTCTGGGCCCCCCTGTCCTTCTCTCTGTCCCTGCCCCTTGGGGGGGGGGGTTCGACTTATTTGGGAGCAAAATTAATGTATGTAGCTGAACATAGACAACAACATCGGTAGCCTACAGGCTACTTGTTAAGCTTAAGCTTAATATTAGCTAGCTAGTCATCCTTTAGCTAACATTACCTGCATCCAACAGCTTTACTCAACTCAGTCGGTCAGTTTGGGGGAAAAACTGTGAAAAGTTCTTTGCGTTTTGCTGCCATGATTATAACACACCTGCGTAGCTCTGCACAGCAGTAGCAGGTCTCCTTCACTTCCGCACAGGTGTAAACCCAGCGCGTCGTAGCGCTCATGTTGCGTTTAAAGGCGGCTCGGAAAAACAGGTTACCAACGGATTAAACAGTTTTAACTGCTGATAAAAGTGACAGAGGACACAGATATGGGAAGTGTGGAAGCCCCTACTGTATCAAATTTACAGGGGAATAACAGAGAGTTGGCCGTTCTAAGGTAAAAACCCAGCGCATACAGCGTTCATGGTTTTTTTTGTTTGTTTGTTGTTGTTTTTTTTCATTCAAACGGCTTCCCGCGCCCCCCCTGCAATGGCACGGCGCCCCCCCCTAAGGGGCGCGCCCCACAGTTTGGGAACCTCTGAGCTACATTATTAGACTTGCCACTGGTTAAGAAGTTAGAAGCCTTTTCCTTAATGGCTGGGGTCAGCTGCTGTGAACTTTGTAGATATTCTAGAATATAGATGTTTGGTGCCAGAAGAGCCATGTTCTGCTCCCCACATCCATAGGGCATCCGCAGCAGGTCATCAATGTTCTTCAGAGCGCGGCCCATAATGTCACCTGTACAGAAACCCACACTCATTTAAACATAACACTGACCTGACTTTAAGAAATGACAGCATTCGTTAAATTAGCTCACCAATCTCATGAAATACCTTGTGCTTTAGATTTCTATCACTTTACACTGACAGTAATCTACATGTAAGTGAGTTTTTTCTGCTTGGGACAAACCGGTTCAGTTTGGATGAGCCACAGTTGGAGACACTAATATTCCTACATATTAGCTTAACATTATTTCGAAAATATATTGTAAAATAAACTCAGAAGTTTTTAAGAAATATTCTGGAAAACAATTTTCTAAACTAAGTTTACCCAGCACCGACACCGTCACACTGGCCGATCCCTCGATCACATTGTCAGGGAGGCGTATCTCTGTTTCTTCTGTCAAAGCTTTATCTGTGCAGACAGAAACAACTATATTAAATAACCTAGATAGAAGTGAAAACAAACACGCCATTAGTCATAAATAGAAAAAAATAGAAAAACAAACAGAAAGACACACTGACCTTTGGGAAACACCAGCCAGTTGTAAGTCTTTGATATTTCAATTCCTTCAGCCTGAGTGAGAGAGACATGAGGAAAACTTCAAGATGAGTTCCAGTTTTAGTTTTATTTACTGAAATTATTTTCAAATCTGGTAAAATGCCAAAAATTGTTCCAATGTCATTTAATGGTTCTCTTATTTAATGCCACCAACCTTAACGTTGAGAGAACGTGTGACAACGTCAACACGTCCTCTTTCAGGAACGTTCACAATCTCATTGCCACAAGAAATGTGGGAAGGAACAGCCTCAGCAGTCACAGTCACGTTCACAACTCCTGAAAAACATCATTAGAGATCAAATGTTCAGCTGCTGTAACTTCTAAAGGATCACAAAATGAAGTTGGAGGAGCATGGGAGAAAATTAATGTCCTATGTTTGAATTGTGATCAGTTCTTTCAGCCAGTCACTGGTTAGTAATGTGATCCTCACCTAAGACGGTGGGATTCATGGTCCAGCTGAGGGTCTTCTGCTCGTTGGCACAGAGACAGGATGTGTACTGGTTCCCAGAGAGGGGGGTGAGGCTGTAATCTGAGGAGGGGGCGGCGGTCACTCTAACCTATTCAAGAGAAATATATTGTTTAAATTTTTTCTACAACCAGAGAATCAGAGTTTAACATGTTTTAAAACTGACTCATACTGATTCATACTGTAAATATCTTATTATAATCCAGATACATTTTACACAGTTTGAAAAACCCATAACTTTTAGAGTAATTTCATAAGTACTTCAAATATTTCAGTAATGTACGCAAAATTATTTAAACAATTAAGCCAATTGATTTTAGACATGATAAAGTGATGGAACTTACCTGTTCATCAAACAAAGGAAGCTTTTGCATTATTTAAATTTATGACAATGTATTTTTATTTATTTATTATTCATTAGTATTTATTAATTTATTTTTTATTTCTCTTCTTCCTGTTTATTTTTTGTCTTTTCACAGTCGTAGAGGAAGCATTATTCAATAATTTTCTTCCATTTGTTTTGACTTAAGGGAAATTACCATGATGCATTTAGTCAGGTAGTTGAAGACGGTTGCCTTCAGCTCAAAGTTCTCCCCCCGGATGATGGAGTAGGGCAGGGTGAGCTCCAGGAAGAAAGGCTGGAAGACAGTGAGATTCTGACGAGGAGCCAAACCAAAACCTTGAGGGGACAAACAGAAAGTCTCCGTCTCCCAGGTGGTGATGGTGTCTGGGACAGTGAAGGACACATTCTTGGTTCCAGAAGATCTGGATCAACAGACACAATCTGTCAATTCATGAAACACAATTTAGTAGACTAAGGATGTGAAAAACAAAAACACATTGTTGAGTAAGTAACTATTTCAAGCTTTGTTAAATGATGAAACTACAATGTGTGATTTAGTAATTATAGATCTGGGTGATGTTAGGAAAATAAATTTAAAATATGCTAGTTTTAAAACTTAACATGTCTTGATTGAAATAGCCTAATTATAGTTTTCAGATTAATAACATATTCTGCCCTATTGACCTTTATGTTACAGCAGATGGTTTGCTAAGATCTATTTGAACTGCCCTTTTTCTGTGTGGGAAAACAATCAGGAGAAGCTCCAGCTTTTAAACTAATCTGTGATGAGCCTTAAAACAGCAGGAGTTCAGGAGAAGTTCTGCTCTCACTTTGTTTAAACAAAGGGGACAAATGGCCTTTGATCTTGGAAACAAATTGAAGGGAGTTTATAACTTTAAAGAGGGTGACAGACAGCTCCTGGTTGGATGAGCAAAGATACACCTTATTTGAATAAATTAAAAGACAAGAATACACCTTTACTATAAAACTTTCTACACAGGAATAACAAATTAGATTTTGCTCTTGCAATTCTCCTAAGAAATAATTTCTTCTTTACCTACCTACCTACCTACCTACCTACCTTCCTTCCTTCCTTCCTTCCTTCCTCCCTCCCTCCCTTTCCTTCCTTCCTTCCTTCCTTCCTTCCCATTTGTCTCAAGTAAATGAATGTATGTCTCTGTTGTTCTGCAGTTTCTGTTGTAATTTCATACATTGTCTTCTATTGGATTGAACTCTGAAATTCTCTGACGTCTACACTCATTGTTGTTTTCTGTGTGGCTTCACTTCGGCCCTGGGATCCATGAGAAGAAGATAGAGCCAGAGATTTTACAAAAATATATTGTAACCTAAAATCTTCTTCAACAGTGAACAAAAGTCAGATGTGGGATTCTCAAAGTGCCACGTCTATATTATTATCATGTCAGAATAGAAATGCAGAGCAGAATTCAAACATGGCAGATTTTTTGTGACGGAGGAGCCGTCACCAGCTGGGACTTATGAGTCCATGTCAACATGAGCACACACATAAATAAAACTACACAATTGCTTCTGTTCCAGCTTAAACTGACGTGGTTCATCCTGGGTGCACACGAGGTGTTCCTGCCTCAGTTAGCATCCATCCTAACCTGTTTTCACTTCCAAACGTGTTACTGGTTTTGTTTTCAAGCAGGGTTTTTTCCGGGTGTGGCGCCAGGAGTCAGGTGATGACGTAGTGACGTCATCGGAACATACCGAGTGTTCTCAATTAAATTGATTATTATATTCTTGATTACAAGTTTGTTTTCTTCTTCTTCTTCTTCTTCTTCTTCTTCTTCTTCTTCTTATTATTATTATTATTATTTTGTACCCTTTAAGAGTTTATTTGGATTAGAAGTAATTGTTTTGTTTGCATGGTTGGTCTTTCTGTGGGCGGAGCCTGTGGCTTTAAAATCAGGGCTCTGCGCCACAGGGAGGCAGTCTGTGGCTAGACTCCTGCCATGTCACAGTGAAGGTGATGGACTCTTTCCTTGAAGGTACTGCTGTCTGTTTTGTTTTGACCTATCTGGACGTCCTTGTATATATTTTTGCACCTGCCATCTTTGTCCACTTGAAGAGCTAAATAAATTTCACCAAAGTGAAATCTGGCCTTGGGCAGTCATATTTCTGTTTGTCCAAGTCATATGAGAACCCCGTCACATTTTTGTTTACAAATTTAATTTCTGAAATATGATTTATTGATCATGTCTGAGAAAAAGACATATTGATAACAGCAAATTTTGTTCAGAGCCTAAAAGTGCACATAGATTAAACAAATACATAAAAATAAATAATAGAGTAAAAGTAGCTAAATAAATTTTTGTTTTCAGGACTTAATGATCCGCCTTGCTTACCCAGTTTCTACCAAGTCCCATATCCAAGATTCAGGAAAAAAGGTGCGAACTGTCTTTGTGGGTTCTAAGATGTCTTCAGTTTCACCTTCATCATCTTTATCTTGAAAGTTTGATGGTACTAAACTGATTTCATCAAATTCCAGGCCACTCACTGATATTTCCACTTGCAAGGTTCATTGAATGAAAACCAGAACAAAGACAGAAAAGAAAGAGGAGATTAAACAAGACGAGGATGCAATAATGACAGAATTACTTTTTCCTAATATCTGTCATGTCACTCTTAACAAACAACAAAGTTGCCATGCATGCATACCATATTCCAAACCTGACTTAGTAGACAACATTTTAGAACATAAAAATTCAGTAAACAGGTTTGTTGCCATCTTCAGTCCCACTTTCTTCATATCCTGCCACACACAGCATAAAAAGGTGAGTTAAAAAAGCTTTCATGTAAAATGGGCTGTTCATTTTTAAGCAACACAGGGACAGCAATATGCACATCAATAGTTCCTTATTAGAACATAAAAGTTCCCAAAGAAGAATATTTTCTCTTTGGACTCACGGGTAAACAATCCGTAGATTCCACAATGTCAGATGGTATTTTTGACACTTTTCTGACAGGCAGCAAACGAAATATCTGAAAAAGAAACACGTTTCAAAGTAATAATCTAGAAACAGATGTTCGCTGAGCAGTTTCAATATGGAAAAATACATTTAAAGCATTCCCTTTCATCATGTTCATCTGAAAGATGGAAGAAAAAGCCTCCTAATATTTAGGAGTTACCTTCTCTGCATCCAGAGTCTTTCCAGGCTCCTTGATGAGGACACTCTGATCGATGGCACTGACACCGCATAGAGAGTCAGGCTGAGCCGTCAGCTGCAGGTTGGTCTCCTCTCCTGGAACAGCTGATGATGAAGAAAACTCCAGAGAGACCTGAGAACGAGCAGAAGAAGAAGAACAATGGCTGTTGTGTTTTTAATTAAGATATTTTATTTTTAATTAAGATATTTTATTTTTAATTGGAAGATACCAAAAGTCATCACAGTCATTTGTTCTTATTATATTTAATAATTTTCTCTCTCCAGTCTCTCCTTATGTGCTCCCTCTCTTATGCAAATATTTGACACAAATAGAAGAAAACATGACATAAATAGTTTGACATGACTAAGAAGCTTCAAAATCAAGAAAATAAAAACACACACATATATACATATACACACTCTCCTATATGTACATATGCACTTGTAATGTATACATACATAAATACATGTAACCTTGTGGTCGTTTATAAATTTGTGATTTATAATGAAATTCACATTAACGTCATGTTGATATAGTGACTTGTTCAAGCCAAACTAAACGGATCACCAAGAGAGTTCTCCTTCAGACATTTTTGGTATCGTCATAAATCTGTGAGTCTTTTCACAGATTCATCTAAATCCATACTTACCTTATGGTTAAAGCATTTCTCAGTGGAGAAGTCAGTACTTTGACTGATCACGTTCTTGCTGGGTAGGACAGCGTAAACCATAATCTGGACTTCTGGAGCCAAGTCTGGAGACACGTTGAGCTTAAAGGACACCTCACCTTCATTCTCTGAAAAATCAGTCCAAATGTTATCCTTGAATTGTCGTCATTGAAACTGAATATTTATAATACCATCAAGTATTTCTTGGCTGTACAAATCTAAAACTTGGTAATGTTGATATTCCATTTATTCACCTGATTTATTTTCCAGCTCAACCAGTATTCGTCCTTGACTGGCAATAGCTCCTCTGGATAAAACCTGTGAAGTTATAGAAGAAAACAAAACAAAACAAAAAAACTTTTTTACAGTATTTCCTCACTAACTGTAGATCTATCCATCTAACCATTCATTGTGCCCTAGTTGTTGCAATGACATTTCTTTCACTTTTTTAGTTACTACTATGGGTGTGTTTTAAATTCTGATCTGATCAATAATCTAGAATATTAATGTTTTATTTTCCATGAACATATGTGTACTGTGACACATTATACAGGTCATTTTTAATTTATCACTTCTAATGGATGGTTTAAGCACAATTTCTCTACTGGCTAATTTCTAAACCTTGACTTAGTCGCTAAGCATACAACTCTGTATGTGTGATTTCTTCTTCTGAAAACAGAAACAATCTGTGTTTTATTTTGTGATACGACTCACCAGGTAAATGAAATCCACAGAGCCTGGAGATTCCTGCACCAAAGTGTACTCAATAAAGATCTCTGTTTCTTTGTCACAGGGAAGTATTGTCTTGCTTTTTATATTCAGGGAGCTGGTTGTTGAAGGTTGAGACTCACTAATAGTGTGAGATGCTATCGGAATATGAGGAACTTTATATGTAGGGTAGGATAGTGATGGTAAGGGGCTAACCTGTTAAAAGAAAAAAAAAAAAGACAAAGAGCTGATTAAGTAAGATTTCATTTATTCTAGTTTCTTTTGTTCAGTTCACACAATCTGTAGCCTGGCCATCGACTTCCTATTCAGCTTCGCTCGACAAACATTGCTCCTTCTTTGACTCTCCCCTTGACTCGGATTGTCTCCGGTCGATTTGTGACCGGGCCAAACAGAAGTAGTAGTTGTGAACAATATTGTTGAATTTCTGTGCTGTTTTAGATTTGAGTGTAGTTTTAGCAGAGGAAGAGAAGGAAGTTGTACGTTTGAGCATTCAGTCAGATATTAAATTAACATTAGCAGCAACCTGGTTCAGATCGGATGAGGATGATTGTTTGCACCATAGGCAGTTTCTGATTAGGTTCTTTGCATAGAATTGGCACATTACATACATTATGGGACAACTTTAGCAATTGGGTAACGTTTAAAACCTCAACACAAGCCTTGCCTCCAGGAAGAAATGGTTTCTCAACAGCAGAGAGCCTGGACCCTCTGTATGAATCAAAGTGTAGTGCAAATGGGCTGGTTTTTACCAGGCTACACAGAATGGAGCCTTTTGGTCCATTTACTTAAATATGTCAACATATGACACACTGAGTTAAGTCTACAGCTGTGATTTACTTACACGAAGAAAAATATCTCCTCTCAATGCATCAGTTCTGAGAGAGAATGAGGCAAAACCATGGATGTCAGTTGTCAGTTTCGGAAGAACGCGTGGATGCCGATTATAATTTTTAAACAGGTACAAAGACTGGTGTGACATGGGTGTGTCATTGTAGTGAACAGCTTTGACCTGTTGAAAGTACAATACTGTGTCACTTAAGCTGTGCTTTAATTAGGTGCCAAAAAACAAAGAAATCACAGTGTTACTCTTACCTTAACCTCCACCACTGAGCCTTGATCATAAACATTTGGAACATCAACAAAAGACAGTTTTCCAATAACATATGAGATTTGAATTTGCTTCACTTGTGAGAGTGATGTACCTAAATATGAAAAGCTACCATGTAATAACAGACATGCCTTGCATAATAATATCAACACGAATACAAACTCTTCAATGAGAATAAAGGCACTGTGCAAACAAGACTTACCTGTTCCTTCCTCTTCCACTGTGGCAGTGACATCAAGTTTATGTTCTAATCTTCGTTGACCGCCTCTTGTGAAAATTGACATTTGGAATTCAAAAGTACTACATCCTGTTTTGTCTGCCTATAAGAAAAAAACAAAAGATCATCATATATTTTAAAACATGACTTGATGATATGAACATTTATCAGGAGAAATGACTTTTTCCTCATGATTTCTAAAAGCCAGCAAATGGTAGAAACAGATACAAGCAAAAAACTGAAGGTTCTTTGTAGAAAACCAAGATAAAGACAAAACACGGTTGTAGTTCCTTTCTGATTTTATTAATCAGTGATTGTAAATTACTGTAAGCAAGGCATTCGAAAATAATTACTGACCTAACAGGACTTTAGTAGTAAGTTTGAGTAACAAGAACAAAAACCTATAATCAGCCATACCTTCTGTGTCTGAATGTCACAAGGAGTTTGTCTCCTCCGACTCTTGTAATCAACAAAAGGTCGGCACATTTTCACAGTAACACTTCCTGGCACAGGCTGTCCGTATGTGTACCTGGTTAAATTAGAACAGATTAAAAAGTCATCCCCAGAAGAATCATTTCAGATTATTTCATTTTAAGATTTGGATTCCGTCTCTATAAAACATTAGTCAGGGATCAATGCTTACTTACTTTCCACACACTTTAGCTTCAATTCCTTCCTGCCCAACAGTGACTTCTTCTTTTACATTTATTGTTACATCAAATTTGGGCAGAACTAGAGAAAAATACAAGACATTTACATCTAATCCAAAATGGACAGATCTCTCTGGGATTGACTAGAAAACTTACCATACTTCTCCACTTTAAAGTTGTGCTGTATTTTATTTTCTCCTGCTGACACAATGATTTTGTAGGATCCTTCCTGGGCCTCAGAGTTTAAGGGGTAGGAGAGCTGCAGTATTTTGCTGTTGGATGTTTCATTGAGCCATTGTCCAATCCTGTTGTTGTTGGGATCCTGTTGAAGAAAATAAATAAAAAATAAAAACTGGGCCATATGTTTAATAAGTTTAAAATCATATGAAATTGGAACAAAATTAATATTTCCATTAATGGAAACCAATGGCTCACTTTCACTGCTCACTGAATGAAGTGCTGCCTTCATTCAGTGAGTATAATCTTAAAGTATAATCTTGTGTTCGTCCATTAAATATAAAAACTAGACTAAGAGTTTAAGACAATTTAGATTTCTTACCTCAAGTTTGATGATGGTATACTGTTGGATTAAAAAGGAAAAATGTAATCTTTTAATAGATTTTTGGGGTCATTAAAAATAATGGTGTTCTAGAAAAAAAACAGATTTTCTACAGGTTTCTAAAGTAAAATTTACTGGACTGATATAAATAATTTGTGACAATAATTTCATTCACTTTAACGAGATGTTTATGATGATACCACCTTAAAGCTCTTCACAAGATCCACAGGTTCAGTATGCATCAGAAATATAAAATCAGATTAAGTGAATCATATAGAGAGATGGAAATTCTATTAAATATTTCCTAATTTGATCCCAATTATAAAACACAACCAAACACAATCAAAGTAAATTAATCCAGCCAATGGTTTAAAAGCCTAATTGATTGAGCGACAATCTATATTTCATTGTGCTTCAACTTTTTAAGCTTACAAGATTTGAGTTGTCACAGCATCAGCAACAAAATGTTAAAGTATAAACAAATTTGCTTTACAGGCATTGTTTGCACAATTGATTTGATTTTTTTTGGTTAGAGATAATATGCACTCTATTTAGTAATGACTTTTCATGGTCAATCTTGTGTTCTGCTCCAAATGTCAGTGTAAATGATATATTTACAAAGTATTCAGCCCCAATGATATCAGTTTAAAAATAAAAAGGAGAACTCACCAGTTGGCTGGCTGGTCTAAACTTTGTGTCCATTGTGACCACTCTGAAACGTACTGAGAGAGTACATGAAGATTTCACCTATTAGCAACTGAATGTCTCATTTATAACAAAATCAAAAAGCAAATCCATCTAACAGAGTTTTTATTTTAGAGGAGTTCCCCATTACCTGTCTGTCCAGGGAGGTAGATCGGTTTGTCTGTTTGGATGAAGGTCATGGGTTGGTAGGCTTTGATTAGGACTTTCCTGACTTCTTCTGAGTAAAATGTGTTTCCTCGTACCTGCACCTCCAATTTCTGAACCTCTTCATTTTTTACTAAAGGAACCTAAAATAAATCAACAATTGTAATATAACAAACAAAACAAAACAACATCTGTGAAACCATGAACCATGGGTATATTTCTGCAGTTTGTTAATAAAGTTCACATCTGTAAAACTGCATTCAAAACTATTTCATTGAAGGTCAAGTAGATTCAAAACCATCTTAAAAGTCGACCTGGAACTGGATGCATTCATGAAACTCCTCACTAGACGTCTTCTCGTAAAGAATCGTATTTTTTTCTCCTGACTTCAAAGTGACGGTCATGGTCAGAGTCCCAATGGGCTCAAGGAGACTGGCACAGAATTTGGTCTGAGCTCCAGCTTCAAGGACAGCAGGAATGGTCACCATGTAATATCTACAGACAGATTCACACAGACAGCTGTTATCTGACTGGTCTGAACTCTCATGGGACAAATCCACAGACCTGAATTCACTCGATTCATTTACAAATTATGGTAAATATTCCAGAACTTTTATGTAAACTTACGGTTTGGTCATTGCAGCTCCAATCATGTATAAGTAGAGACACAGTGTCCATGTCGACATCTGGTTCCTAGAACGATGCATGACTGACTGGCAGGATCCTCTGAGTAAAGAGCTGCAAATAACAACTGCATCCCACCTTCACTTACACAGTACAGACCTCCCACTCATCATGTGTTTGAGTTACAGGAAATAAAGCATTTACAATTGTTTTTTTTTTTTTTTTTTTTTTTTTGCAAATAGATACTTGCCTTAATCCCCAAACTAAACATGAGATAACAGACTTTCAACATCGTTGTACCCTTGCAGCGGAGGCCAGCTCATCAGGATTTTATGAATTTCACCAGTGACGTATGAAGATTTACAGAGTTAACGTTGTAATGTCTTTTACTCTTGTGTTGCAGGAAAAAAAATACAGTTTTCTTTTGTGAAACTGAAGCAAAATAAAGTTTGTAAGACAACAAACTATCTTCCAGTAAGCACTTTCCCCCCTATATTTACTGGGTAAAAGTCAAGATCATGTTAGTTAGGTCTCTCATGAGACAGAAAACGGCTATCAAATACTCACCCAGTGTCAACTTGTTTTTAATTTAGTCTCATATGGTTTTATGTTCTGCTATTTCCATGTAATAAATTGAATGTCTGTTTAATATTTGAAGGCAAATTACTCTATAATTTAAGCAAAATAGCTATGATAAATTATGAATAAGTTTCCTTATAACAAAATTTTTTAAAAATAACTATGTAATTAAGAAATTTAAAAAGTTTTGTTATAAATAATACACATACCTTATTTGCTAAAATATTACAATAAAAATGTTGCATCTTTCTACTGAATGCCAAAAACAAAATGTAAAGTTATTGACCTCTAAAGCTTTTCTGAAGTATTTCACACAGCTTTGTCCCATATGACACAATAGCACAGTCATAGCACTGAGAAACATTTTCAGGTTTCATTTTACTTTAATATATTATCCATTATGATTTAGTTGCATATGAACACGAAAAATACAATAAACAAACAGAAAAAATATTTTTAGCTGTGTAGTATATCAAAAAACATTTAAAAAATAATGTGAAGAAAATCTGGTATCACTGATGCCTGTAGGCTTAGGATCAGTCCTCAAGCTGAAAAAGAACAAGTATTAGAATATATTATTACATCACCACCAATACTAATTAGAGCCCTTTAAATTAACCTTCAAAATTTAGAAAAATCCTAAACAAATTTAACTCAAGAAAATTGCCAAAGATTCTGAATCTAACACCTCAGAAAACAACAAGCAGAAGCTGGTTACCAGCATCAAGGTAAAGAATCATGGTTTTAAAAAGTTATGGTTCCAAAACTTGCATCACGCTATTCCTACACTGTAAAGTCCTTTTAATAAGGTGCCAGAGTGTCCAGTGACCAGAATACGCTCAGCCTGGAAAATATTATGCATTTTATTATGTCACTGATCAGACTCATCAGGTAACTCTGTTAAAAATTAAGTTGGAAAGCTAACATCTGGTTGAAAAAAATATAAAATCTTATCAAATCTTATTTTAAGATATTGCGTTAACACTGTAGGACTGTACTACTTTTACTAAAGTTTATTATACTGTCAGAATGTTACACCAACCTGAATAGTATCTTAAGCTCTTTTATTTTAAAACTGTTTATTTGATGTTCATTAAGAAAAAGAAAAATTATATATTATAAGTATTTCTCCAACCTCATTGGGCAGGAGTTAGGTGACCTGTATTGACAAGACTATTGATGCCCTAACGTTTTATTTTCTGTAATAATACATGCTTCTTTTATTGTACCCACAGGTGACTTTCCAGTCTCAATATTACTAAGCATAATGCTGTGACTAAGTGCCTTTCAGTAACAATAAAACGTTGAAGTTATTGATTATGGGTTGCTTAATAGACATGGTGCACTTCTTACCTTGATTAGCCACAATGTATTCCCTCTCAGCACGGTCAGCTACAAGGGAAAGATACATATATATATATATATAGTAAATATGTTTTCATTTCTCAAAGTTTGTAATGTGTTTTCTGTAAGAGGAATTACTGGGCTGGTAGTAGTCATAGATGATGATCACTGCTGGTTTGAGGTTCTGCACAGGGATCTGCTGTAGGAGAACCAAGCTGTAGTTCACTGGTGCCCCCTTTGTAAGCTAAAATCAAGACCAAAACAGAAATTTAACTCAGCGACCAATTCATCTGTCATCACGTCTTGTTATGAGCTGCTGACTGGTCTCACCTCTTGTAAGTACACCACAACATGGCCGTCCTTGTGTTCAACCCGATCTACCAGCTGAGCTCCTTCAAGCTGTGAGAAGAAAACATTCAGCAGCCTTATTATTATCACTGTGAACTCAGGTCAGGTATTCTATCGACACCAGGTTTAGGTTAAAGTCACTGCTTTAACTCACATTCTTCAAAGACTGTGGGTCAGGGATAAATCCTGAGAGAAAGGCGATATCCAGGATCACCATGTTAGTACTGGCAGCTTCTCCATTGTACCTGGAACACAACAATAAATATGTCTTTGAAAGTGTAGAAATGTCTGCTATGCAGCCACAAGATCTGATTGATGGTCTGTTTCTGGTTTTTATGACCTACTGGGACACGAGCCTCAGGGTGACTTTGTGGGGTCTGTGAGACGAGTCGTACTCTTGTAAAACCTCCAGATTCATTGTGGTGGCATTAGGAGGAGGTGGGATGTTGTAGTGTTGAGAAATCTGAATAACATTGGCAGAAGAAAGTTTATTAATTATTACAAAGTAAACTGCTGCACATTTCACATTTTCCAGACTTTTCAGGGACAGAAATATGATCTATGAACCATATTTACTTGTTAATTGTGACAGTTTTGGCTTCATTGCCCACACATTTAAAATTTTACAACAATATTTTAAATTTAAAGATGCTTGGTATGAGGGAATGCTGCAAGTCAATGACTCAATGCTTCCTTAGATAGAAACATTTTAATCTCAATGTACCTATAGGTGCAATTTGTTGTAAATCAATTGAACTGAATTAAAAATTACTTATCTTGATTTTAGTGAAAACAATATAACTTTCCTTCATAATGAGGATGCTGTGACTGACCTGTACCGAGGCACATGCAGTCCCCGTCACTTCCAGGCTGTACTTTCCTGTTACATTCTGCAGCATCTTCTCCTGGTACAGCAGTTTGTTGTGTGGGTTCACATCAAACATCAGCTGACCGCCGGGAGTCTGAACTGTCACTTTGCTGGAACCTTCAGGGCTGAACACCAGACTGGAGTAGAGGGACAGAGCCTGAAGAGCCACCACCGTGTCCTACAACACACAACGTACAAAATGACAGTACAATCAGGTGTCGGCTCAGAAGCACATGAGTTCTGATATTATCAAGTAGTTTTTATAGGCCATATGTAAAATACCGTCTTTAGAGGCCTTTCCAAATGCAACATTTTTGCTGAGCTTAAATCTTATTGTTGTCACATGTCACTGATCTACCAGTCTTGCTCATCCAACACTGGGCAGAAAATTAGAACTCAGCAAAGTTACGTGTTGTGGAAAAACTCTAATCTTGACCTTTCTACTTTGACTTACTTATCTGTTTATTTTAAATCAGGATGTGAAAGTAGACAGTTGTGAGATGTGTTTTCTCCCTTTATATGTTGCTGATGTTGTATAAAGAGGAAGCGAAAGTGTGTTTCATGCTAACAAAGATATAAAAAGCATGTCTGTATTGTGCAAGCTCTGTCTCAGTCTCTGAGAGTCTTCAGGATGCTGCCTCAGCTTCTTGAATAAATTAGTACAATGGCAAAGATGCATCTTCTGTCAAAATTATTGACTCTGTCCTATTTGAATAAATTTTCCCTGTCATTGAATAGGAAAATGTCCATAACAACAGAGAAGTAGGATTTAGTATTACAATATAATAAACAGCCCACTATTTAAATTTTTCTTAACTTTTGGGACTGTGTTGTCAATAAATGGCACCCTTGCTTTCTTTATTGTGTTAGTTTCTTTTTGTCTGAAGAAGAAGATGTGAAATAAATAAAAGAAGAAAAAATCTATGAGGGAGAGGTGCAATACTGGGTAATTTGGTATAGACTCCAAACCAACCAAATACAGGGCCTGTGTTAATTACATAGATACCAATACATTTTGTCATTCATGTTTTATATATCAACACCTTCAGGTGTTTTTCTGTTTGTCTTGGAATATTTTGATAAAACCTAGGATCAAATTTGAACAAATTTTATAACTGCCTACAAAATACTTTAACATAGTAACATGATAAACAGGAAAATAAAAAAGAGCCTCTTTTCCAAAGTAAATGAAGTCAAATAATAATTTGAAAGCAAATCAAAATAAAATATTTTTGAGACACTACAATACAAAAAGAAAATACAATTGTATAACACCAAGACAGATACTGAAACTAAAGTATTGATCCAATATTGATACTAACACAGTATCCTTGATATTTTTGATCAATTTGTCCACCTTTAATGTTCAGCACGAGACAATAAGTACAACCAAGAACCTGGTGAAAAAGAACCAAATTAGTTACAATTTGCTTATTCTGCTCATGCAAGATGAAAAAGATGCACCTCCTAAATAAACCTTTATAGCGAGTCTGAATAGATACTGTGATAAAAGACTATGTTTTGGCCCGCTGGAAGTACTAGGTCGCTTGGAAAATATCCAAAAACCAATAATATGGATAATGACACATTCTACATGTTCTGTTTTCCCAGAGTAAGAATCTCATTATCTTTGGAACATGTAAATTCTTACAGTTTGAGGTAAAGCAGTGTTGACCTTACAATACCTGAGTGGAGGAGAATCCTCCATAATAGTTTTGCTGAGTTGTCAGCCACCAAACAATTGCTGAAGTGTAACCCAGGTCTTCAGCGGTGAGGGAGGAAGAGAGTTTGGCCAGCAGCACATAGGAGCTGATTTCCACAGACAGAGAGGCTGATGTCTCTATTGCTGTCTGAGACCAGTGGATGAAACTTCCTAAAGCCAAACATCCACAAACAACATGATTGAAGAGTTGTTCACTGTAATTAATTGATAATTCGCTTCCAATAAAAACCTGACTTACCATGTTTGATGGCAACTGAGTCGAGGTGCTGCAGGAGGTGATTTCTTGTTTCCATGTCTCCAGCCAGAGTGAAGACGTACGCCAGCAGAGCTGTAGTGTAGGTGTTGCTGAAGGTATTGATGGACTCTCTGAGGCACGACAGGCTCTGTTTCACCACATGATCCTTTGACAAAACAAAATAAATGTCCTCCATAAACACAGTTATCACTTTTCTTTTCAAGTATTCTCTAAATTGCTCAAATATCATCAATATATTACCATACAAACATAAGTCATCTATGTAAATAAATATTACCATTGGTTTTGTAAAAATGACAACAGATCAGATGGTGATCAAATTATTAATCCCTGGGACATTATGAGTGGCCATGCACCCAGAAATTGTTGACCAGAAATCACTTTTATGACTTTGACGAAGAAATAATTTTTCTGTTTTCTTTTATAATTTAGAACATTGTCATGTCAGTAATTTTTTCTAACCTCACAAATAATAAGTACCAAATCCTAAAACAATAAAATTCTTCTTTTAATTGCTGTCAAACACTAACACTTTTTAAAAAATTTGATTTAAGACGACGCTTCAGTCTCCTTTCCAGTCGGAATAAAGACGTTAGTTTGAATCTAAAGCTGTTAGAAGTATGTTAAAATTTGGCCTTGATGTTTTATTTGAACCTTTTAGTATAATTTGACACAATGTGGATTGGAAAAAAAAATCCTCAGCAATTTCAATCTCAATCATTTCTGTTATCTTGTAACATATTTTGGTTAAATTTTAATCAGGATAATTTTACAAATAAAATAAAATACTATCTACTTATAATCAAATAGGTAAATCTTAATTATAGGATTTTTTATTTTTATCACAGGTCGGGATTTGACATCCATAAACGTACAAGATGTAAAGTAAAAGAACAAAGAATTTTTCAAATTTACTTACATTGGAGGACATTTTCATTTCCAAAAAAGCAGCAGTTATGTAAGCACTTAATGTAACTTCATCAGATACACCACCCTGTGGAGATAAAGTATCACAAGGATTATGTTATCACAGGATAGTCACCATTCAAAGGTAAGCAAATGTGGTAGTTTTACAGAGCCTGCATGTTTTTAAGCAACAGCTCCATACATCTGGCTTGGAAAATTAACTTTGGTTTCAGTATTTAGTTCTTTTCTGATTACATTTCTTTTTTACAATTACGCTTTAGCATGAAACATGAAAGTTCATAACATCTGGACTATATTATCCAACAACTATTGCACCCCAAATCTTCATATGCATTATTGACAAAGCTGACACCAATTTTGTGATGATATATTCATCAGCAGTATGTTCTAGGCATTAAAACTTAAAATAGCTGTGAATTCTATCACAATAATAAACATTTTTCAATCTAAAGGACTTAACTGAAAAAGTTGTGAGTAGTTACTAACATTTTTGGTTATCAGTTCATTTCTCATGCCACTTTCTCCTTTGAAAGCTTCAACATAACATTTTGGGACAAGGTTAAACATCCTAAATCTGTTCTTGTTCCATGTCACTGTGTCTGCAGCTAATTGTTCCTGGACTTTTAACATACTTTCATTCTGTTGTTAAAGAGCTTTCCTGACTGCTGAAAGCAGCCGGTGTCACGTTGCTTTTGTTTCAACCAAGTCTTTGACTGATCAAGTATTTCTGGGTCGATGTAGACAAAAGATTGAGCTTTGGAGAACGATCTCAGAACAAAAGCAGTCAGCCTGCAAAAACGGAAGAAAAGAAATATAGTATTTACTGGTGGCATGATTAGAAATATTGGTATAAAACAAAAAATATATATTTTTTCTGAATTTATACAGTATTAATGAATACACAAGTTAACAAAAAATATTAAGAAATTTAAAAAAAAAATCTTCATTTAAGGAGCATGTTTATGTTGATAAAATACTCAGGAGGAGATTCCTCACTTTCCTTAGGTGTCACTTTAATGACTTGTTCCGTGTAAATGGCGTGATTTGATTAGTGTCAGAGTGTGTTCAGATTGGTTCATGGTGTTCTCACCAGGTGTTTCCTGGTCCTGATCCAAATGTGCTATAAGCACCTTCACTGTCTTTGTAGTTCAGCTGTCTCTGGTAGCCTGTAGAACAGAAACAAATTTACACATGTAAAATATGAAGACGTCATATTTTACATGTCTGTATATTTGAGGAGAAAACAAAGGTACCTATTCATTTTTTGCTTTAAGGTTTTTAGTACTAGGATTTTGTACAAAGTTTTGAATTTCATTTTATATTTGTTAACTGTGCTCAGTTCAATTTCATATTAAGATTTAGAATATGCAGGTAAAAGAAAGATCTCATTGGTTTGACTCAGCAGAGGTGTCGGACATAATCCAGCTATAAGTCAATTTTTGACAGCTAACAGAAGGCTAAAGGTGAATAACAGGTAGAAAGTAAAACATCAGATTCACTCGTGTTACTGTAATGGGATAGATTTGAGATTTGAGATCACAGGGGCATCAGCTCCATTTGGGTTGAGCAGACGCCCGCTGCTGGCTGTGTTGGACAAATATTTACTGCTGGACTGAGCAGACTAATATCCAGAAATGAGAGATGACATGCAGCAAGACATGGTGGTGCAGACTGAGCCGACAAATGAAGTGAAGCATTGACCATATATGCAAACATTTTAGGGTTGGTAAAATACAACTTGTACTTGTGCATCATTTTTAAATGTTTTTTTTTATATATTTTTTTAAGGAAAAATATACTTGGCCCACATCTCACCATAACACAAGACATTTACCGACTTACCGCTGGTTAAGAAGCTGAACGCCTTTTCCTTAATAGCTGGGGTGAGCTGCTGTGAATTTTGTAGATATTCAAGGATGTAGATGTTGGGAGCCAGTAGGGCCATGTTCTGCTCCCCACATCCATATGGCATCTGCAGCAGGCCATCCAGGTTCTGCAGGGCGCGGCCCATAATGTCACCTGTGCAAAAATATACAAACAAAGCTCCCTCACTTGACTGACTATGACATTTCTGTATTTAACTGAGTGAAAAATAAAACAGCAGATTTAAAAACATGTAAAGGTGCTTATGGTAGAACAGCAGTACGTGTGTTTAGTGAATAAAGCAGTTTACCCAGGACAGAGACAGCAACACGGCTCGATCCATCAATCACATTTTGAGGCAGCTGTAGCTCTGCTTCCTCAGTCAGAGCTTCTCCTGAGTTTACACAAAAAAAATCATCATTTATGAGTGATAAACCTTAACAGAAGGCCAGTTTTAAAACAAAGTAATCATAGACCTGGTCAGTGAATCATGAATGTTTCTTATCTTGTCATTGATACACAACTAATACTGGAATATTGAAAGCTCCAGCATTAGATGTAAGGCAGATCTAAAGTTGAAGAAATGAAAGGAATTTTGTGACATAAAGTCCTTTCATGTCTTTGTGCATTTGGATCAAGGATGTTGAATTCACAGTGTTCTGCTGTCAGGGTAAAACACTCACAGAATATTAATATTAATGATTTTTCATGGTCAATCTTGTGTTCTGCTCCAAATGTCAGTGTAAATGATATATTTACAAAGTATTCAGCTCCAATGATATCAGTTTAAAAATAAAAAGGAGAACTCACCAGTTGGCTGGCTGGTCTAAACTTTGTGTCCATTGTGACCACTCTGAAACGTACTGAGAGAGTACATGAAGATTTCACCTATTAGCAGCTGATTGTCTCATTTATAACAAAATCAAAAAGCAAATCCATCTAAACAGAGTTTTTATTTTAGAGGAGTTCCCCATTACCTGTCTGTCCAGGCAGGTAGATCGGTTTGTCTGTTTGGATGAAGGTCATGGGTTGGTAGGCTTTGATTAGGACTTTCCTGACTTCTTCTGAGTAAAATGTGTTTCCTCGTACCTGCACCTCCAATTTCTGAACCTCTTCATTTTTTACTAAAGGAACCTAAAATAAATCAATAATTGTAATATAACAAAGAAAACAAAACAAAACAAAACAAAACAAAACATCTGTGAAACCATGAACCATGGATATATTTCTGCAGTTTGTATGGGCTAATAAAGTTCACATCTGTAAAACTGCATTCAAAACTATTTCTTTAAAGTCAAGAAGATTAAAAACCATCTTAAAAGTCGACCTGGAACTGAATGCATTCATGAAACTCCTCACTAGACGTCTTCTCGTAAAGAGTCGTATTTTTTTCTCCTGACTTCAAAGTGACGGTCATGGTCAGAGTCTCATTGGGCTCAAGGAGACTGGCACAGAATTTGGTCTGAGCTCCAGCTTCAAGGACAGCAGGAATGGTCACCATGTAATATCTACAGACAGATTCACACAGACAGCTGTTATCTGACTGGTCTGAACTCTCATGGGACAAATCCACAGACCTGAATTCACTCCATACATTGAAAAACAAATTCTGGTAAATACAGTACTTCCAGACATTTTTGTAAACTTACGGATTGGCCATGTTAGCTCCAATCATGCATAAGAACACGCACAGTGTCCATGTCGACATCTGGTTCCTAGAACGACCCATGACTGACTGGTGGGATCCTCTGAGTAAAGAGCTGCAAATAACAAGGACTGCATCCCACCTTCACTCACACAGTACAAACCTCCCAATCATCATGTGTTTGAGTTACAGAAAATAAATCATTTACAATTGTATACAGTTTACAGATATGTACCTTGATCCCCAAACTAAACATGAGATAACACGCTTTCAACATCATTTTACCCTCGCAGCGGTTACCTTCTCATTAGGATTTTATGAGTTTCACCAGCAAAATATGAAGATTTACAGAGTTAACGTTGTAATGTCTTTTACTCTTGCATTGCAGGAGAAAACATTTTTTGTGAAACTGAATCAAAAATTAAGTTTATTAAACATTTAAATACATATGAAAACATTTAAATACTGAAATGGAAAAAATGGAGGAACCTCCAAAGTTAGCTGTGTAGTGTATCACGAAACTCATAAAAAATGGTGTGAAGAAAATCTGGTGTCACTGATGGCTGTAGGCTTAGGATCAGTCCTCAAGCAGAAAAAGGAAAAGAAAAAAAAATATCTGCATAAAATATTACATTGCCACCAATACTCATTAGAACCCTTTAAATTAACCTTCAAAACGTTGCAAAATCCTAAACAAAATGAACTCAAGAAAACTGCCAAAGATTCTGAACGCCTCAGGAAACAAGCAGGAGCTGATTACCCGCATCGAGGTAAAGAATCATGGTTTTAAAAAGTTACGGCTCCAAAAATTCCTACATTGTAAAGTCATTTTAATAAGGTGGCAGAGTGTCCAGTGACCAGAATATTCTCAGTCTGGAAAATATTCATGATTAAATAACGCAGTGCTGCTGCAGCATCAATTGATGTGCTCTGGATGAAAGAAAGATACAACACCACTAATTAGCTGCCAGGCTTGGAATCAGCTGCTAGACACTCAAGGATTATGTTACTGATGAGACTCATCAGGTAACTGTTAAAAATTAAGTTGGGAAGCTACAAACTGGCTGAATGCTGTTAAAAAAACAATACAATTTTATAACATTTAATCTTAAACTTTTATGTTAATACTATGACACAACAGTACTTTTAGTAAAGTTTAATACATTGTAAAAATCTTACACCAACCTGGGTTGTACAGTAAGCCCTTATAGTTTAAAACATTTATTGCATTATAATTACATTATTCAAAATGTCTTTGTTATGACAACTTGACATTAACATAGAGAGAAATTTTATTTTTTACGACAACCTGACATTAACCAAAACTCATTATCTGTCATGAATATATAACAATCACATTTAATAATAATAATGTAAGCCAAACATTGATGCAATTTTTTGTTCCCAACAATGCATAATTACAATATTAATGTAAAAGCAAAAGATAATAAATGAATAGATTATGCAATCATTTGTAAAACATTTAGCATGATTACTGTGATTAAAATGATAGTGATACTACATGCAAAAGTATCCCTATGAAAATACATTTTAGTTCCATTTTAAAGAACAAAATCAGCAAACAACTTCAGGACTGATGGCACGTCACACTTTAAGCTGGAAAAGAAGAAAAAAAAACCTACATGTTACATTTAAGAACAATTGCAGTCAAATATTTTTTACACACTGACAATATTTTCAACTATGCATATTGACAGTCTTACTTCAATAAGATTGTCGATATATTTTGGTTTGATGTTGTAATATTTTTACCTTGATTAGCTGCAATATACTCTCTCTCAGCCCGGTCACCTGGGAGAGAATAAGGTAGTGATGAAAGTTAAGTAATAACCTGAGGTCAGTGTGACTCAAAGTGTGTTCTGTGTTTACTGGGCTGGTAGTAGTCATAGAGGGCGATCACTGCTGGTTTGAGGTTCTGCACAGGGATCTGCTGTAGGAGAACCAGGCTGTGGTTCACCGGTACACCCTTTGTAAGCTAAAAACAAGACCAAAACAGAAATTTACAGATAATGTAAAGACTACATTATCTGTCATCATGTCTTGTTCTGAGCTGCTGACTGGTCTCACCTTCTGTAAGTACACCACAACATGGCCGTCCTTGTGTTCAACCCGATCCACCAGCTGAGCTCCTTCAAGCTGTGAGGAGAAAACATTCAGCAGCCTTATTATTATCTCTGTGAACTCAGGTCAGGTATTCTATCAGCACCAGGTTTAGGTTAAAGTCACTGCTTTAACTCACATTCTTCAAAGACTGAGGGTCAGGGATAAATCCTGAGAGAAAGGCGATATCCAGGATCACCATGTTAGTACTGGCATCTTTTCCATTGTACCTGGAAGACAACAATCATTATGCTGGTCGAGTTAATTTATCTATTTACACAAAAAAATTCTACAGTCGCAAATCCCTTAGATCATGAACCATATATGCCTATTTCTAATAAATGCACATAATTGTTTAATTATAGTCTTGAACATTATATTATCATTATTGTTAATCTTATTTCTGTGTTTTTTTTTAGATATTATTTTGCTGTTACACTGTGATTTCCCCTTTGAATAAAGACTGTTTTTATTCCAATGTATTCATAATATTATTTAAGTGCATTAATCACTTACTGGGACAGGAGGCTCAGAGTGACTTTAGGCATTTTGCCAGAGGAGTCAGATTGTGGTTTTACCTCCAAACTCAGAGTGGAGGCGTCAGTAGGAGGTGGGGTGTTGTACCGCAGAGAAATCTGAGGAGCAGGTAGCCAAGAAAGGTTGGTTACTTTAGAGAATAAAACAAGAGAAACAATCATTTCTTCAGGTCATATTTGCAAAATGTTGACTGTCTTTTACCATTTAAAATAAAATCTAATCAGACAAAAGCCAATAGTTAAATCTATTGAATACAAAGTGTTTTTCAGAAGTGTTCACATCTCTTGAAATCTTTTATACAAACACAAGCGTCAATGTAATTTAAGTGAGATAGAGAAAATGGCCTCCGTCCAACTTGACTTGAGCTACGTCCCACAGAAACTTGAGTAAAATGCTCAAAGTCTAGGTTTGCAAAACTGAAAGAAGGTGGTTTCAATCAGGAGGTTGAATTCAAACACACACCACTTGTCAGATTGTTCTCTTTCACAGTCATGTGCTGCTTTGTGTTGGTCTGTCATGATGCGTTCACTGACCTGCACCGAGGCACATGCAGTCCCCGTCACTTCCAGGCTGTACTTTCCTGTTACATTCTGCAGCATCTTCTCCTGGTACAGCAGTTTGTTGTCTGGGTTCACATCAAACGTCAGCTGACCGCTGGGAGTCTGAACTGTCACTGTGCTGGAACCTTCAGGGCTGAACACCAGACTGGAGTAAAGAGACAGAGCCTGAAGAGCCACCACCGTGTCCTACAACACACAACGTACAAGATGTCCCACCAGAACCATGACAGGAAATAAACACAAAAACATACAGTGAATTTTTGTCTGGTAACAGAATCTAAGCAAAACATGTACTGTTATGTCCAAAATGAGTCAAAACATTCAGTTATCAGTTTCAGCAAGGCATTACATACTTCTAAATATTCTGTAAAATGCTTGTATACATCAGCAAAATATGTCAAATTCTGTCACACAAAGTAAAAAAAGGCCTTTGCATCAAGATAAATTCTGATTGTTACACCTGAGTGGAGGAGAAGCCACCATATTGGTTCTGTTGGGTCGTCAGCCACCTAACAATGCCTGAGGCGTAAACCAGGTCTTCAGCAGTGGGGGAGGAAGAGAGTTTGGCCAGCAGCACATAGGAGCTGATTTCCACAGACAGAGAGGCGGATGTTTCTGCTGCTGTCCGAGACCAGTGGATGGAGCTCCCTAATAAACAGTCACCCACAAACAAGAAGCATTAATGAAGTCATGGTTATGAACTCTGAATCATTCCCACCAGAACTCACCTTGTTTTATTGCGACTGAGTCGAGGTGCTGCAGGAGGTGATTTCTGGTCTCCATGTCTCCAGCCAGAGTGAAGACGTACGCCAGCAGAGCTGTAGTGTAGGTGTTGCTGAAGGTATTGATGGACTCTCTGAGGCAGGACAGACTCTTCCTGACAACAAGGTCCTTTAACAGAATACAAGAACATAGAAATATTTTCAGGTTTAAAGCAACAAGTTATTTTTGGAGGCACAGCTACAATCTTCATCTTCTAGAACCTACACTGTGACATGTGGTGTTTGTAGCACTTGCAGTACTTCACTCCACTCTAGTGGAAGAAATGTTGATTTTTTTGTATTTTTTGTTTTAGTTACATTTTAAGCTAGATTGTAGTGCAGGTATATTTACAAGTAAAATTTTAAAGTCTCGAATGACTGTAATAAACATTTTCTCAAGTCTGTGTTGTCAAATCTGCATTGCTTTATGTTAAGAATTCAAACATTTGCTTTTTGCCGTTAGGTCTAAGTTTATACATTTAAAATGAGCAATTTTGATAATTTATTGTTTAAAATTCTCGACATTACAAAACAACTTCAGAAACCCAAAGACATAAAAAAAAGCTTAGCCTAATTTCATGTTATAGATAGAAATAAAGATATAAATAAAGATTATAAATTTCATAAATAAGTGATTTTAATTGTAATATTATAAATGACAGACTAAAAGTAGTCAAATAAATTTAGGTTCTTTTAGGATTTATTGACTTACATTTGTGGATATTTTCATTTCCAAAAAGGCAGCAGTGATGTAAGCACTAAGTGTGACTTCATCTGACACCCCTCCCTGTGGAGACGAAGCATCACAAAAAGCATGATATTAGTGGATGTTCAAAATACAGGGAAAGAAGCTGTAAAGAAATAAGTTTTTGTTGCAGCAAAAACTTTAAAAATAAATTCAACTATTATTTAAGCAGAACTTGTACCTCTTCAAGTTGGAGGTTTATTTATGGTGTCAAAAACACCTGGGAATAACTGACATACCTTCATACTTTTGTGAAAGAGTTGTCCTGACTGCTCAAAGCAGCCACTGCGACGTTGTTTTCGTTCCAGCCAAGACTTTGATTGGTCAATCTTTGTTGGGTCGATGTAGACGAAAGATTGAGCTTTATAAAAAGATCTCAGGACAAAAGCTGTCAGCCTAATAAAGAACAAGATAAGTCAGCATTTACAGAGTAAAGAAACATTCTCGATTAGGAAACTAGATAAAAAACAATAAAAGTAACAGAGAACATGGTGATGGGTCAGTGATGTTCTCACCAGGTGATTCCAGGTCCTGTCCCAAACGTGCTATAAGCACCTTCAATGTCTTTGTAGTTCAGCTGTCTCTGGTAGCCTAAAGAACAGAAATGTGATGAGATGTACAAAATCAGGTTTACCAGCCAAACCTTGGACATACAAGGAGCAAAGTAGCTTCATTCTGATTCTAGAGATGTAGATCGACTCTTTGCTCTCATGGAGCTGTTGAGGGGGTCATAATTGGGTTTATTTTCAGAGTAGGTTAGACCCCAACCCTCGGAGGACCCATGCAGGAACTGACACTCTTGTAATATTAACTGATGAATGAATTTGGGCATCCTAAATATTTGATTCCACTAGCAACATTAGTGGTTCTCAAACTTTTTCTCCTGCGCCCCCCCAGTGGTTTCTAAACATTTTCTGGGCCCCCCTGTCCTTCTCTCTGTCCCTGCCCCTTGGGGGGGGGGGTTCGACTTATTTGGGAGCAAAATTAATGTATGTAGCTGAACATAGACAACAACATCGGTAGCCTACAGGCTACTTGTTAAGCTTAAGCTTAATATTAGCTAGCTAGTCATCCTTTAGCTAACATTACCTGCATCCAACACCTTTACTCAACTCAGTCGGTCAGTTTGGGGGAAAAACTGTGAAAAGTTCTTTGCGCTTTGCTGCCATGATTATAACACACCTGCGTAGCTCTGCACAGCAGTAGCAGGTCTCCTTCACTTCCGCACAGGTGTAAACCCAGCGCGTCGTAGCGCTCATGTTGCGTTTAAAGGCGGCTCGGAAAAACAGGTTACAAACGGATTAAACAGTTTTAACTGCTGATAAAAGTGACAGAGGACACAGATATGGGAAGTGTGGAAGTCCCTACTGTATCAAATTTACAGAGGAATAACAGAGAGGTGGCCATTCTAAGGTAAAAACCCAGCGCATACAGCATTCATGGTTTTTTTTGTTTGTTTGTTGTTGTTTTTTTTCATTCAAACGGCTTCCCGCGCCCCCCCTGCAATGGCACGGCGCCCCCACCCCCCTAGGGGGCGCGCCCCACAGTTTGGGAACCTCTGAGCTACATTATTAGACTTGCCACTGGTTAAGAAGTTAGAAGCCTTTTCCTTAATGGCTGCGGTCAGCTGCTGTGAACTTTGTAGATATTCTAGAATATAGATGTTTGGTGCCAGAAGAGCCATGTTCTGCTCCCCACATCCATAGGGCATCCGCAGCAGGTCATCAATGTTCTTCAGAGCGCGGCCTATAATGTCACCTGTATAGAAATCCACACTCATTTAAAGATAATACTGACCACCTGTACAGAAATCCACACTCATTTAAACATAACACTGACCTGACTATAAGAAATGACAGCATTCGTTAAATTAGCTCACCAGTCTCATGAAAAACCTTATGCTTTAGATTTCTATCACTTTACACTGACAGTAATCTACATGTAAGTGAGTTTTTTCTGCTTGGGACAAACCGGTTCAGTTTGGATGAGCCACAGTTGGAGACACTATTAATCCTACTTATTTCTACATATTAGCTTAACATCATACAAAAAATATATTGTAAAATAAACTCAGAAGTTTTTAAGAAATATTCTGGAAAACAATTTTCTAAACTAAGTTTACCCAGCACCGACACCGTCACACTGGCCGATCCCTCGATCACATTGTCAGGGAGGCGTATCTCTGTTTCTTCTGTCAAAGCTTTATCTGTGCAGACAGAAACAACTATATTAAATAACCTAGATAGAAGTGAAAACAAACACGCCACGAGTCATAAATAGAGAAAAAAAATAGAAAAACAAACAGAAAGACACACTGACCTTTGGGAAACACCAGCCAGTTGTAAGTCTTTGATATTTCAATTCCTTCAGCCTGAGTGACAGAGACATGAGGAAAACTTCAAGATGAGTTCCAGTTTTAGTTGTATTTACTGAAATTATTTTCAAATCTGGTAAAATGCCAAAAACTGTTCCAATGTCATTTAGTGGTTGTCTTGTTTAATGCCACCAACCTTAACGATGAGAGAACGTGTGACAACGTCAACACGTCCTCTTTCAGGAACGTTCACAATCTCATTGCCACAAGAAATGTGGGAAGGAACAGCCTCAGCAGTCACAGTCACGTTCACAACTCCTGAAAAACATCATTAGAGATCAAATGTTCAGCTGCTGTAACTTCTAAAGGATAACAAAATGAAGTTGGAGGAGCATGGGAGAAAATTAATATCCTATGTTTGAATTGTGATCAGTTCTTTCAGCCAGTCACAAGTCAGTAATGTGATCCTCACCTAAGGCGGTGGGATTCATGGTCCAGCTGAGGGTCTTCTGGTCGTTGGCACAGAGACAGGATGTGTACTGGTTCCCAGAGAGGGGGGTGAGGCTGTAATCTGAGGAGGGGGCGGCGGTCACTCTAACCTATTCAAGAGAAATATATTGTTTACATTTTTTCTACAACCAGACAATAAGAGTTTAACATGTTTTAAAACTGACTCATACTGATTCATACTGTAAATGTCTTATTATAATCCAGATACATTTTACACAGTTTGAAAACCCATAACTTTTAGAGTAATTTCATAAGTGCTTCAAATATTTCAGTAATGTACGTAAAATTATTTAAATGATTAAGCCAATTGATTTTAGACATGATAAAGTGATGCAACTTACCTGTTCATCAAACAAAGGAAGCTTTTGCATTATTTAAATTTATGACAATGTATTTTTATTTATTTATTATTCATCAGTATTTATTAATTTATTTTTTATTTCTCTTCTTCCTGTTTATTTTTTGTCTTTTCACAGTTGTAGAGGAAGCATTATTCAATAATTTTCTTCCATTTGTTTTGACTTAAGGGAAATTACCATGATGCATTTAGTCAGGTAGTTGAAGACGGTTGCCTTCAGCTCAAAATTCTCCCCCCGGATGATGGAGTAGGGCAGGGTGAGCTCCAGGAAGAAAGGCTGGAAGACAGTGAGCTTCTGACGAGGAGCCAAACCAAAACCTTGAGGGGACAAACAGAAAGTCTCCGTCTCCCAGGTGGTGATGGTGTCTGGGACAGTGAAGGACACATTCTTGGTTCCAGAAGATCTAGATCAACAGATACACAATCTGTCAATTCATGAAACACAATTTAATAGACTAAGGATGTGAAAAACAAAAACACATTGTTGAGTAAGTAACTATTTCACAGCTTTGTTAAATGATGAAACTACAATGTGTGATTTAGTAATTATAAATCTGGGTGATGTTAGGAAAATAAATTTAAAATATGCTAGTTTTAAAACTTAACATGTCTTGATTGAAATAGCCTAATTATAGTTTTCAGATTAATAACATATTCTGCCCTATTGACCTTTATGTTACCTGTAGTTACAGCAGATGGTTTGCTAAGATCTATTTGAACTGCCCTTTTTCTGTGTGGGAAAACAATCAGGAGAAGCTCCAGCTTTTAAACTGATCTGTGATGAGCCTTAAAACAGCAGGAGTTCAGGAGAAGTTCTGCTCTCACTTTGTTTAAAAAAAGGGGACAAATGGCCTTTGATCTTGGAAACAAATTGAAGGGAGTTTATAACTTTAAAGAGGGTGACAGACAGCTCCTGGTTGGATGAGCAAAGATACACCTTATTTGAATAAATTAAAAGACAAGAATACACCTTTACTATAAAACTTTCTACACAGGAATAACAAATTAGATTTTGCTCTTGCAATTCTCCAAAGAAATCATTTCGTCTCTTCCTTCCTTCCTTCCTTCCTTCCTTCCTTCCTTCCTTCCTTCCTTCCTTCCTTCCTTCCTTCCTTCCTCCCTCCCTCCCTCCCTCCCTCCCTTCCTTCCTTCCTTCCTTCCTTCCTTCCTTCCCATTTGTCTCAAGTAAATGAATGTATGTCTCTGTTGTTCTGCAGTTTCTGTTGTAATTTCATACATTGTCTTCTATTGGATTGAACTCTGAAATTCTCTGACGTCTACACTCATTGTTGTTTTCTGTGTGGCTTCACTTCGGCCCTGGGATCCGTGAGAAGAAGATAGAGCCAGAGATTTTACAAAAAAATATATTGTAACCTAAAATCTTCTTCAACAGTGAACAAAAGTCAGATGTGGGATTCTCAAAGTGCCACGTCTATATTATTATCATGTCAGAATAGAAATGCAGAGCAGAATTCAAACATGGCAGATTTTTTGTGACGGAGGAGCCGTCACCAGCTGGGACTTATGAGTCCATGTCAACATGAGCACACACATAAATAAAACTACACAACTGCTTCTGTTCCAGCTTAAACTGACGTGGTTCATCGTGGGTGCACACGCGGTGTTCCTGCCTCAGTTAGCATCCATCCTAACCTGTTTTCACTTCCAAACGTGTTACTGGTTTTGTTTTCAAGCAGGGTTTTTTCCGGGTGTGGCGCCAGGAGTCAGGTGATGACGTAGTGACGTCATCGGAACATACCGAGTGTTCTCAATTAAATTGATTATTATATTCTTGATTACAAGTTTGTTTTCTTCTTCTTCTTCTTCTTCTTATTATTATTATAATTATTATTATTATTATTATTATTTTGTACCCTTTAAGAGTTTATTTGGATTAGAAGTAATTGTTTTGTTTGCATGGTTGGTCTTTCTGTGGGCGGAGCCTGTGGCTTTAAAATCAGGGCTCTGCGCCACAGGGAGGCAGTCTGTGGCTAGACTCCTGCCATGTCACAGTGAAGGTGATGGACTCTTTCCTTGAAGGTACTGCTGTCTGTTTTGTTTTGACCTATCTGGACGTCCTTGTATATATTTTTGCACCTGCCATCTTTGTCCACTTGAAGAGCTAAATAAATTTCACCAAAGTGAAATCTGGCCTTGGGCAGTCATATTTCTGTTTGTCCAAGTCATATGAGAACCCCGTCACATTTTTGTTTACAAATTTAATTTCTGAAATATGATTTATTGATCATGTCTGAGAAAAAGACATACTGATAACAGCAAATAATTTTGTTCAGAGCCTAAAAGTGCACATAGATTAAATAAATACATAAAAAATAAATAATAGAGTAAAAGTAGCTAAATAAATTTTTGTTTTCAGGACTTAATGATCCGCCTTGCTTACCCAGTTTCTACCAAATCCCATATCCAAGATTCAGGAAAAAAGGTGCGAACTGTCTTTGTGGGTTCTAAGATGTCTTCAGTTTCACCTTCATCATCTTTATTTTTAAAGTTTGATGGTACTTGCAAGGTTCATTGAATGAAAACCAGAACAAAGACAGAAAAGAAAGAGGAGATTAAACAAGACGAGGATGCAATAATGACAGAATTACTTTTTCCTAATATCTGTCATGTCACTCTTAACAAACAACAAAGTTGCCATGCATGCATACCATATTGCAAAACTGACTTAGTAGACAACATTTTAGAACATAAAAATTTAGTAAACAGGTTTGTTGCCATCTTCAGTCCCACTTTCTTCATATCCTGCCACACACAGCATAAAAAGGTGAGTTAACAAAGCTTTCATGTAAAATGGGCTGTTCATTTTTAAGCAACACAGGGACAGCAATATGCACATCAATAGTTCCTTATTAGAACATAAAAGTTCCCAAAGAAGAATATTTTCTCTTTGGACTCACGGGTAAACAATCCGTAGATTCCACAATGTCAGATGGTATTTTTGACACTTTTCTGACAGGCAGCAAACGAAATATCTGAAAAAGAAACACGTTTCAAAGTAATAATCTAGAAACAGATGTTCGCTGAGCAGTTTCAATATGGAAAAATAAATTTAAAGCATTCCCTTTCAACATGTTCATCTGAAAGATGGAAGAAAAGCCTCCTAATATTTAGGAGTTACCTTTTCTGCATCCAGAGTCTTTCCAGGCTCTTTGATGAGGACACTCTGATCGATGGCACTGACACCGCATAGAGAGTCAGGCTGAGCCGTCAGCTGCAGGTTGGTCTCCTCTCCTGGAACAGCTGATGATGAAGAAAACTCCAGAGAGACCTGAGAAAGAGCAGAACAATGGCTGTTGTGTTTTTAATTAAGATATTTTATTTTTAATTAATTGGAAGATACTAAAAGTCATCACAGTCATTTGTTCTTATTGTATTTGATAACTCTCTCTCTCCAGTCTCTCCTTATGTGCTCCCTCTCTTATGCAAATATTTGAAACAAATAGAAGAAAACATGATGACATAAATAGTTTGACATGACTAAGAAGTTTCATCATCAAGATAATAAAAAGACACACATACATACATATACACACTCTCCTACATATACTCATGCACATATATACATACATAAATACATTTAAGCTTGTTGTTTATAAATTTGTTATTTATAATTAAATTCACATTATTGCTACTTCGGCGAAACATATGGTGACTTGTTCAAGCCAAACTAAACGGATCACCAAGAGAGTTCTCCATCAGACATCTTTGGTATCGTCATAAATCTGTGAGTCATTTCACAGATTCATCTAAATCCATACTTACCTTATGGTTAAAGCATTTCTCAGTGTAGAAGTCAGTACTTTGACTGATCACGTTCTTGCTGGGTAGGACAGCGTAAACCATAATCTGGACTTCTGGAGCCAAGTCTGGAGACATGTTGAGCTTAAAGGACACCTCACCTTCATTCACTGAAAAAACAGTCCAAATGTTATTTCTTGAATGTACAAATCTAAAACTTGGTAATGTTGATATTCTATTTATTCACCTGATTTATTTTCCAGCTCAACCAGTATTTGTCCTTGACTGGCAATATCTCCTCTGGATAACATCTGTGAAGTCATAGAAAAAGAAAATTACTGTATTTCCTCACTAACTGATTGTAGATCATATAAACATTCCTTGTGCCCAATATGTTGTAATTCAATTTCTTTCACCATTTTAGTTTCTTTTGTGGGTGTGTTTTAAATTCAGATCTGATCAATAATCTAGAATATTAATGTTTTATTTTCCATTAACATATTTGTACTGTGACACATTATACAGGTCATTTTTAGTTAATCACTTCTAATGGCTGGTTTAAGCACAATTTCTCTACTGGCTAATTTCTAAACATCGGCTTACTCGCTGTTACATGCCTGCCAGGCTGTTTCTCTTTCCCCTCCCCCTTTGTCTCTTCACAGGTACTAGGGAAAGCTGGTGTCAATCTCCCCTGATTGATCCTCATCAACCATGGGCCAATCGGCATCCAGGGAGGCCTTATTTAAGCAGCCCAGCTGGGGAGATCTGGGAGAACTGGCTTTGTTACCTGACGCATGACTGGTTGCTCTTTGTATGAAGGTTTGTGGTGGGAGTTAGAGGGTGAGGTAAGTTTGGGGTACCCTGTACATTTCATCACGTAGGTGTTTTTTTCTGTTAGACACACTAGGTAAGTAGGTGGGTGCCACCCATGTAAAGTTTTGGTGGAAACTTTTTGTTAGATTAGATAGGCAGGGTTTTTGTTTTCTTTTGTTTCTTTAGCACAGATGGTAGTTAGGCCCTGTTTTTATTATTTTCTTTGATTTGGCACCACCTAACCGCCCCTTTCTCCCCCACAGTTTGTGTGAGCCTTCTGGGATTTTTGTTATCAATAAATCCCTTTTTACAACATTCACTCGGACTCTGTCAAGTTTTTATGGTTGTCGTGTTACTCCCCTCCTCCTCACGAAGGGGGGGGCCGTAACATAAGTGGGGGCTTGTCCGGGATCACCATTTTCCCTGAGCTGTAGACATCCATAATAATTTGAGAGATCCTTGTGTCTGTTTAGAAATGAGCTTCAGCTTAGAGGACTTTGTACAGGCTCCTAGCCATGAACAGCTGGAACTGTGTCGTAAGGACGACTTGTTAGGTCTGGCTGAGCATTTTGACATTTCAGTGAAAAAACACTTTTCAAAAGCTGAAATTAAAAACATTGTTGTTCAAAAACTGGTTGAGATTAAAGTCCTGGTGGACCCAAGTAAAATGGATGTAGATGTTTGTGAAGTTCCTTCTGTTGATTTAGGACTCCCTCCTTCAAAAGATGAAGGAGTTGCTGTCATGGCAACGCCACCAAGGGGGTTGGCAGAGCCACAGGCGCCCCCTGCGACTCTACCACGGTTCGATCCAGTGTCACCAGAGCTCAGTGGCTCCAGTGGTAATGTCAGACTCAAGGTTCGGCTGGCTCGCCTACAGCTGGAGGCACAGGAGAGGGAGTTGGTAAGAAAAGCTGAGTTTGATTTCAAACTTGAAATGCGCAAGTTGGAAATTGAAGCTGAAAAAGAGATTAAGCTGAAACAGCTTGAGGTAGAAGCTATGAGGCTTTCACGTGGCAACTCGCCTCCTCGTTCATCTGTGTACCCTGATTCTCCACAGGTGGTGTCAGACAAAAACAAGTTTGATGTCAGCAAGAATATTGCTTTGGTGCCTGTGTTTAGGGAGTCAGAAGTGGACTCTTACTTCAATGCATTTGAGAGGATTGCTGTGGCACTGGAGTGGCCAAAGGAGATGTGGGCTGTTCTATTGCAGTGCAAGCTCATAGGTAAAGCACAGGAGGTTGTTTCATCACTGTCAACAGAGGAGGGCATGAAGTATGAGGTACTGAAAAAGTCAATCTTACGTGCTTATGAACTTGTACCTGAAGCTTACAGGCAAAAATTCAGGAACCATAAGAGGTCTAGTGGCCAGACCTATGTGGAGTTTGCACGTGAGAAGGGACTACTTTTTGATAAATGGTGTGCTGCAAGTGAGGTTAAAGGTGACTTTGAATCCCTTCGCCAACTGATTCTGTTGGAAGACTTCAAGCATACATTGCCTGAGAGACTGGTGGTTTTCTTGAATGAGCAAAAGGTGGCCTCTTTGTCTAAAGCAGCCATTGTCGCTGATGAGTTTATGTTGACCCACAAGAATGTATTTGTGTCTGTACCTCGTGCAGATAAAGTTTTGAACATCCGTCAACAAAAACCTGACCCCACTCAGTCAGAAGCTAAGGCTAAGCAGCAATTTCTTTCTCCACGTGAGGTAAGGGAGTGCTTTTACTGTCATAAAAAAGGCCATGTTATTGCTGACTGCCTTTCATTAAAGAGCAAGGCTTTGGCAACACAGACAAAAGGTGTTGGGTTGCTTAAAAATGTGTCGCACTCCAGCAACCAAACTGCTAAAAATGAGAATGAACTAGATCCCTGTTTCATACCTTTTGTTACCCAGGGTCTTGTTTCTTTAACAGGGGATCCAAAGGATGGCCGACAAGTCAAAATCCTGAGGGACACAGGTGGTTCCCAGACAATCATTCGGGAGGGTATTTTGTCTTTGCCTGTCATGTCATCTTGTCACTCCAAAGTGGTGGTTCAAGGTATTGGAATGACTTTTGTATCTGCACCACTGCATAATATCCACCTTAACTCATCTCTTGTGAGTGGTTTTTGCAGGGTTGCTGTTCTTCCCACCTTGCCCATAAAGGGGATTGATCTTATTCTAGGGAATGACTTGGCAGGTGGAAAAGTATTACCTGTGCCTGAGGTGTTGGACACACCTGACACAAGTGTGGTCTTTGAACCAATGCCTGACGTTTTCCCTGCTTGTGTGGTTACGCGGGCCCAGTCAAAGAAATACAGTCTTGATTTGTCTGACTCTTTTCTTGCTACAGAGCAGACTCAATCAGCTGGATCAGAGACTGAACTCAACAAATCTAAAAATGCATTTCCTCGTCCAGGTCCAGAGATGATGGAATTACCAGCTTCCAGGGAGGAATTCATTGCTGCTCAAAAACAGGACATGACTCTGTTGAAATGTCATTCTTCTGTTCTTACCCAGGAGGAAGCCCAGGGGAAGAAGGTGGCATATATGGTTGATGATGGTCTCCTGGTGCGACGCTGGGCTGGTGACAACTTGGAAGACTGGAGTACCATTTATCAGGTGGTTGTGCCAACAAGGTACCGCATGCAGGTGCTAGCATTAGCACACGATCACCCACTGTCGGGGCATCTGGGTATAAATAAAACTTATAACAAAGTTCTCAACCACTTCTTTTGGCCAGGTCTCAAATCTGATGTTTCACTTTATTGTCGTACTTGCCATGTCTGCCAAGTTGCAGGCAAGCCAAACCAGGTTATACCTCCTGCTCCTTTGTCCCCAATTCCAGTTGTGGGTGAACCATTTGGAAGGGTGATTGTAGATTGTGTGGGGCCTTTGCCAAAGTCTAGAAGTGGAAACCAGTTCATCTTGACTATAATGTGTGCTTCCACCAGGTTTCCTGAAGCCGTGCCCCTGCGGAGGATCACAGCTCCCATGATTACCAAAGCTCTGGTAAAGTTTTTCTCAGTGTTTGGTCTTCCCAAAGTTGTCCAAACAGACCAAGGCACAAACTTTAAGTCTAGAACCTTTGCCCAGGCACTAAAACAGTTGGGTGTAGAGCATGTCACCTCGAGCTCTTACCATCCTGAAAGCCAAGGTGCACTTGAAAGGTTTCATCAGACATTAAAAGCAATGCTGAGGAAATACTGCATGGATACAGAGAAGGACTGGGACGAAGGTATCCCATTTTTGCTGTTTGCCATGCGTGGAACAGTGCAGGACACTTTAGGTTGTAGTCCTGCTGCACTTGTGTTTGGACATGAGGTTAGGGGACCTCTAAATGTCCTTAAAGACCAACTAATCTCACCCTCTCACTCTGTAAAGAGCATTCCAGAGTATGTTTCAAAGATGAGGGAGCGCCTTCAGGCAGCTTGCGCTCTTGCGCAGAATGCCTTGGCTTCCAAGCAGGTCAAAATGAAGCAACATTATGACAGGAAAGCAGTCACTCGTGAGTTCAACCCTGGTGATAAGGTTTTGATCTTGCTGCCTATCCCTGGCTCTTCTCTGGAAACAAAGTTCTCTGGACCATATGTGGTAGAAAAGAAACTTAGTGAAACAAACTACATTGTTCAAACTCCTGATCGCCGCCGCAAGACCAGGCTTTGTCATGTCAATATGATAAAACTGTATCATTCAAGAGAGATCGACCAACCAACCCAGAATCGGGTTGAAGCCATTTCCCCTGTAACCTGTGTGTCAAAGTCAGCTGAGGAGGATATGGTAACACGCAAAGATCCTCCACAAGTTGCAAGGCTTAGTAATAGTGAAATACTGGCTAACCTGTCTGATTATTTGTCACATTTATCAGGTGGCCAAGTGGAGGACATCACAAAACTCATATCAGACTTCCAATGTCTGTTTGGTGATGTTCCTACCAAGACTAATGTGGTGTCTCATGACATTGTTCTTTCCAATCCTGCACCTATAAAGCAGAGAGCATACCGTGTCAATCCCACAAAGAGGGAGGTCATGAAAAAGGAAGTGGAGTACCTTGTTAAAAATGGACTCGCCATTCAGAGTTGCAGCCCATGGAGTTCTCCATGTCTATTAGACATGAAGGCTGATGGAAGCCCAAGGTTCTGCACAGACCTTCGTAAGGTGAATGCTGTCACAGTCCTTGATGCACAACCGCTACCCCTCATTGAAGACTGTATTGATGAAATCGGACCAGCAAAATTTGTCACTAAACTTGACATGCTGAAAGGGTATTGGCAAGTACCTCTAACCGAACAGGCCTCTGATATCTCAGCTTTTGTTACACCAGACAGTTTTCTTCAGTACACAGTGATGCCTTTCGGGCTATGTAATGCACCGGCTACATTTCAAAGGCTTGTAAATAAAGTACTGGGAGATGTGCCAAACTGCCGGGTATATCTAGATGACATTGTGGTATATTCAAATGATTGGTCTACCCATCTTTCTGTTTTGCTTGAGGTCTTCAAACGTCTTTCAGCTGCCTCACTGACGCTCAATCTGTCAAAGTGCGAGTTTGGTAAAGGTACCATTGTCTATCTGGGCCAACAGGTTGGTGGAGGAAAAGTGTGTCCTGTGGATGCGAAAGTCAAAGTAATTTCTGACTTTCCTGTTCCTTCAAGCAGGAGGGAGCTGCGTCGATTCCTGGGGATGGCAGGATTCTACCGTCGCTTTTGTAAAAACTTTTCTACGGTAGCTGCTCCTTTAACAACTCTGACCAGCCCTTCTACACCTTTTACTTGGTCTGATGAATGTCAGCATGCTTTTGAACATCTAAAAGGATTGCTCTCATGTTCTCCTGTTCTTTCCGCCCCAAATTTTAGTCTGCCATTTAAACTAGACATAGATGCCAGTGCTGTTGGGGTAGGAGCTGTCCTTCTGCAGGATGATAAAGACGGCATAGAGCATCCTGTCAGCTACTTCTCAAGGAAGTTTGATCTTCATCAAGGTAGATATTCTACCATTGAGAAGGAAACGCTTGCATTACTTTTGGCATTACAGCATTTTGAAGCTTACCTTGGCTTGAGTGTGGAACCAATCACTGTCTTCACAGACCATAACCCACTTATCTTTCTTTCCAGGATGTACAATCAAAATCAAAGACTTATGCGGTGGGCTTTGATCATTCAGGAGTACAACTTGAAGATCTGCCATAAAAAGGGGTCCGAGAATGTATTGGCAGATGCTGTGTCACGTGCTTTTTGACCTTGTTTTCTTTTACCTTGAGTATTCCAAACATTTATGTTTGGACTTATAAGGGTGGGGGTGTTACATGCCTGCCAGGCTGTTTCTCTTTCCCCTCCCCCTTTGTCTCTTCACAGGTACTAGGGAAAGCTGGTGTCAATCTCCCCTGATTGATCCTCATCAACCATGGGCCAATCGGCATCCAGGGAGGCCTTATTTAAGCAGCCCAGCTGGGGAGATCTGGGAGAACTGGCTTTGTTACCTGACGCATGACTGGTTGCTCTTTGTATGAAGGTTTGTGGTGGGAGTTAGAGGGTGAGGTAAGTTTGGGGTACCCTGTACATTTCATCACGTAGGTGTTTTTTTCTGTTAGACACACTAGGTAAGTAGGTGGGTGCCACCCATGTAAAGTTTTGGTGGAAACCTTTTGTTAGATTAGATAGGCAGGGTTTTTGTTTTCTTTTGTTTCTTTAGCACAGATGGTAGTTAGGCCCTGTTTTTATTATTTTCTTTGATTTGGCACCACCTAACCGCCCCTTTCTCCCCCACAGTTTGTGTGAGCCTTCTGGGATTTTTATCAATAAATCCCTTTTTACAACATTCACTCGGACTCTGTCAAGTTTTTATGGTTGTCGTTTTACTCCCCTCCTCCTCACGAAGGGGGGGGGCCGTAACACTCGCTAAGCATACAACTCTGTATGTGTGATTTCTTCTTCTGAAAACAGTAACAATCTGTGTTTGTTTTTGTGATATGACTCACCAGGTAAATGAAATCCACAGAGCCTGGAGATTCCTGCACCAAAGTGTACTCAATAAAGATCTCTGTTTCTTTGTCACAGGGAAGTATTGTCTTGCTTTTTATATTCAGGGAGCTGGTTGTTGTAACAGATGAAGGTTGAGACTTACTAATAGTGTGAGATGCTATCGGAATATGAGGAACTTTATATGTAGAGTAGGATAGTGATGGTAAGGGGCTAACCTGTTAAAAGAAAAAAAAAAAACATTACAAAGAGCTGATTAAGTAAGATTTCATTTATTGTCATTTTCTTTTGTTCAGTTCACACAATCTGTAGCCTGGCCATTGACTTCCTATTCAGCTTCGCTCGACAAACATTGCTCCTTCTTTGACTCTCTCCTTGACTCGGATTGTCTCCGGTCGATTTGTGACCGGGCCAAACAGAAGTAGTAGTTGTGAACAATATTGTTGAATTTCTGTGCTGTTTTAGAATTGAGTGTAGTTTTAGCAGAGGAAGAGAAGGAAGTTGTACATTTGAGCATTCAGTCAGTTTTGACCACACTTCCAGATATTAAATTAACATTAGCAGCCACCTGGTTCAGATCGAATGAAGATGATTGTTTGCACCGTAGGCAATTTCCGGTTAGGTTCTTTGCATCGAATTGGCACATTACATACATTATGGGGCAACTTCAGCAATTGGGTAACGTTTAAAACCTCAACACAAGCCTTGCCTCCAGGAAGCAATGGTTTCTCAACAGCCGAGAGCCTGGACCCTCTGTATGAATCAAAATGTAGTGCAAACGGGTTGGTTTTTACCAGGCTACACAGAATGGAGCCTTTTGGTCCATTTATTTAAATATGTCAACATATGACACACTGAGTTAAGCATACAGCTGTGATTTACTTACATGAAGAAAAATATCTCCTTTCAATGCATAAGTTCTGAGAGAGAATGAGGCAAAACCATGGATGTCAGTTCTGAGTTCCTGATGAACGAGTGTAGACCAAGTACTTCTAAACAGGTACAAAGACTGGTGTGACATGGGTGTGTCATTGTAGTGAACAGCTTTGACCTGTTGAAAGTACAATATTGTGTCACTTAAGCTTTGCTTTATATTTGATGCAGAAAATCAAATAAATCACAGTGTTACTCTTACCTTTCCCTCCACCACTGAGTCTTGATCATAAACATTTGGAACATCAACAAAAGACAGTTTTCCAATAACATATGAGATCCGTATTTGCTTCACTTGTGAGAGTGATGTACCTAAATATGAAAAGCTACCATGTAATAACAGTCATGCCTTGCATAATAATATCAACACGAATTCAAACTCTTCAATGAGAATAAAGGCACTGTACAAACAAGACTTACCTGTTCCTTCCTCTTCCACTGTGGCAGTGACATCAAGTTTATCTTGTAAATCTATTTGATCGCCTCTGGTGAAAATTGACATTTGGAATTCAAATGTATTACATCCTGTTTTGTCTGCCTATAAGAAAAAAGAAAACTTCATCATATATTTTAGAACATGACTTGATTATATGAACATTTATCAGGAGAAATGACTTTTTCCTCATGATTTTTAAAAACCAGCAAATGGTAGAAACAGAAATAAGCCACAAGGAAAAAACCTGCAGGTTCTTTGTAGAAAACCAGGATAAAGAAAAACACGGTTGTCAGTGATTCTTGAGCATGAAATTTGAATAAAATATACACAAAATATATTTTTTTCAAATATCTGACAAAACTAACCTGGGTCATGTGAGCACAACAATGTATATTTTTCTTTTTTTTTTTAGTGAATATTTTTTTTATTTTAAACATTGTAGTCGGTGGATGATGCCTGTAAAAGCCCTTGTCCAGGAGCAGAACTCAACACATTCTTATAGTTTAAAACAATTAAAGAAATACTAAAATTATATATTATGACAATTAAGTATAAGTAGTCATATAAATAATTATAAAAGTATCGATAAATTGAATTAAAAATAATTTTTAGATATTTTCCAACTCCATTGAAATTTGTCCTTAGTTTTTGTCAACACCGTCAGAAATGAAAAGAATGTAAAAAAAAAATCAGGCATTATTGGGGGGCACCAGAACTTCTGAGGACCCCATGACGTTGTCTTTTCTCTTCCTTTGCTTGGAGGGCTAGTTAGCTCCGGTTAGCTTAAGTTATTCTTTAGTTTTTTCTTCTGTTTTATTCCTAAGTTACTTGTCACAACCATGATGTGTCAACTCCATAACTGACAATTTACAAAACTTTGATGAAATTTTGTGAAATAAAAGCTTAATTTTGGTAAACTGTAAAGATTTCTTGGACCTGACGAGCTACAATATGGCCTCCTTCAGAATAACATGATATAAATTGAGGTAGTTTGGCATTTCGTCAACTCTGTCAGATGTCAACTCCATCAGAGTTTTTCTGACTCTTTCAGTGAAATTGTTGTCAAATCTCACTTAATTGTGCAATTAATTCATTTTAATGTATTTTACATGAATTGCATTACTTCACATGTACCAAGTTTTTCATTTTACTCACTAGTTTGTCACCACCTTCAGTTCTGTGTCAACAGTTCTGTGTCAACTCCATCAAATGGACTTTTTGTTTTTTATTTTAAATAATATTTATTTTATTTCTTGAGAAGCATTTGTCTGTAAAATGAGTAAAAATATCACTAATGGGATATTTTAAAAATCATTTTATATTTATTTTTGTTAGATGGTGATGACAAAGTTCTGGGTCAGGTTGATTAAAAATGTAATTTTTTTTTTAAAAATTCGCAACTGGGAGCCTGTACCTTAGCATCTTCATATTTTCTAAACATTATTTGTCATATTTGCATACATAAGGTTGAGAAATAAGAAAAAAAATGGGAAAATTAAAACCCATTTTGTCCCTATTCTCAAGAATCACTTGTAATTCTCTTTTTAATTTTAGTAATTGTCATTACTGTCTGTGAGGCATTCGAAAATAAATTTTGACCTAACAGGACTTCAGTTCTAAGTTTGATTAACATGAACAAAAACCTATCATCAGCCATACCTTCTGTGTCTGAATGTGACAAGGAGTTTCTCTCTTCTGACTCTTGGAAATGTAGTTATGAAAAGGTTGGCACATTTTCACAGTAACACTTCCTGGCACAGGCTGTCCATATGTGTACCTAGTTAAATTAGAACAGATTAAAAAGTCATCCACAAAAGAACCATTTCATATTGTTTTTTATTAAAGATTTACGGTCTCTAAAGAACATTAGTCAGGGATCAATGCTTACTTACTTTCCACACACTTTAGCTTCAATTCCTTCCTGCCCAACACTAACTTCTTCCTTTAAATTTATTGTTACATCAAATTTGGGCAGAACTAGAGAAAAACACAAGACATTTACATCTAATCCAAAATGGACAGATCTCTCTGGGATTGACTAGAAATCTTACCATACTTCTCCACATTAAAGTTGTGCTGTATTTTATTTTCTCCTGCTGAGACAATGATTTTGTAGGATCCTTCCTGGGCCTCAGAGTTTAGGGGGTAGGAGAGCTGCAGTATTTTGCTGTTGGATGTTTCATTGAGCCATTGTCCAATCCTGTTGTTGTTGGGATCCTGTTGAAGAAAATAAATAAAAAATAAAACTGGGCCATATGTTTAATAAGTTTAAAATCATATGCAATTGGAACAAAATTAATATTTCCATTTATGGAAACCAATGGCTCACTTTCACTGCTCACTGAATGAAGTGCTGCCTTCATTCATTGAGTATAATCTTAAAGTATAATCTTGTGATCTTCCATTAAATATAAAAACTAGACTATGAGTTTAAGACAATTTAGATTTCTTACCTCAAGTTTGATGATGGTATACTGTTGGATAAAAAAGGAAAAATGTAATATTTTGATAGATTTTAGGGGTCATTAAAATAATGGTGTTTTAGAAAAAAACAACAGATTTTCTACAGGTTTCTAAAGTAAAATTTGCTGGATTGATATGAATAGTTTGTGATAATAATTTAATTCACTTTAACAAGATGTTTATGATGATGCCACCTTAAATCTCTTCACAAGATCCACAGGTTCAGTATGCATCAGAAATATTAAATCATATTAAGTGAATCATATAGAGAGATGGAAATTCTATTAAATATTTCCTAATTTGATCACAATTATAAAACACCACCAAACACAATCAAAGTAAGTTATTCCAGCTAATGGTTTAAAAGCCTAATTGATTTAGCGACAATCTAAGTTTCATTGCGCTTCAACTTTTTAAGCTTACAAGATTTGAGTTGTCACAGCATCAGCAACAAAATGTTAAAGTATAAACAAATTTGCTTTACAGGCATTGTTTGCACAATAGATTTGATTTGTTTTGGTGAAAGATAATATGCACTCTATTTAGTAATGATTTTTCATGGTCAATCTTGTGTTCTGCTCCAAATATCAGTATAAATGATATATTTACAAAGTATTCAGCCCCAATGATATCAGTTTAAAAATAAAAAGGAGAACTCACCAGTTGGCTGGCTGGTCTAAACTTTGTGTCCATTGTGACCACTCTAAAACGTACTGAGAGAGTACATGAAGATTTCACCTATTAGCAACTGAATGTCTCATTTATAACAAAATCAAAAAGCAAATCCATCTAACAGAGTTTTTATTTTAGAGGAGTTCCCCATTACCTGTCTGTCCAGGGAGGTAGATCGGTTTGTCTGTTTGGATGAAGGTCATGGGTTGGTAGGCTTTGATTAGGACTTTCCTGACTTCTTCTGAGTAAAATGTGTTTCCTCGTACCTGCACCTCCAATTTCTGAACCTCTTTATTTTTTACTAAAGGAACCTAAAATAAATCAACAAACAATATAACATAATATAACAAACAAACAAAACCAAACCAAAAAAAAAACAACTTGTGTGAAACCATGAACCATGGATATATTTCTGCAGTTTTTATGGGCTAATAAAGTTCACATCTGTAAAACTGCATTCAAAACTATTTCTTTAAAGTCAAGAAGATTAAAAACCATCTTAAAAGTCGACCTGGAACTGAATGCATTCATGAAACTCCTCACTAGACGTCTTCTCGTAAAGAGTCGTATTTTTTTCTCCTGACTTCAAAGTGACGGTCATGGTCAGAGTCCCATTGGGCTCAAGGAGACTGGCACAGAATTTGGTCTGAGCTCCAGCTTCAAGGACAGCAGGAATGGTCACCATGTAATATCTACAGACAGATTCACACAGACAGCTGTTATCTGACTGGTCTGAACTCTCATGGGACAAATCCACAGACCTGAATTCACTCCATACATTGAAAAACAAATTCTGGTAAATACAGTACTTCCAGACATTTTGTAAACTTACGGATTGGCCATGTTAGCTCCAATCATGCATAAGAACACGCACAGTGTCCATGTCGACATCTGGTTCCTAGAACGACCCATGACTGACTGGTGGGATCCTCTGAGTAAAGAGCTGCAAATAACAAGGACTGCATCCCACCTTCACTCACACAGTACAAACCTCCCAATCATCATGTGTTTGAGTTACAGAAAATAAATCATTTACAATTGTATACTGTTTACAAAGATACGTACCTTGATCCCCAAACTAAACATGAGATAACACGATTTCAACATCATTTTACCCTCGCAGCGCGGTTACCTTCTCATTAGGATTTTATGAGTTTCACCAGCGAAATATGAAGATTTACAGAGTTAATGTTGTAATGTCTTTTACTCTTGCATTGCAGGAGAAAACAATATTTTTCAGGAAACTGAATCAAAAATTAAGTTCGTAAAACATTTAAATAAATACTGAAATGGAAAAGATGGATGAACCTCCAAAGTTAGCTGTGTAGTTAAGTTGGGAAGCAACAAACTGGCTGAATGCTGTTAAAAAAACAAATGTAACCCATGTTAATTTAACAAATATGAATTATAGCTTGTAATACACTACATTGTCTATAGGTGGCAGTAAATAGTTTCAAGTAGTCTATAACTACATTGATATGCTGCAGAATACGGACTAGAATAACCAGAAGAAGAAACTGGAAGAAACGTTTTGTGGTCATTTCAAGAACTAGTTTTCATCTATGGTTGATTTTTCGATTCCTGTATAACCGGACCCGGGAGAACTTTGTTTTTGATATTACATTTATTTGTTTTTTGATGCGAATCTCCGGTGAGTTCTGTGCTATAATTTTCTTCGTTAGCTATCGATTAGCCACAAGCTAATATTTTGCTGTTATGTATTAAAAGTTATATTGTGATTTCATTTTATAGTTCAATGTTGAAAGAAAAAAAAAAACAATCGGAGATACTTGTTTATATGAAAATTAGCAATGCTTACGGCTAACTCTGAAAGGCTATTCTGCTAATATTTCCCTCGCTCCTCCTGAGTTGAACCTAGTTCTGATGCGCTATTTAATTGTAAAGATTCGTAGTCACCGATTCCTTTGTTACAGGTGCCTTACCAGAATAGTACAAAGTTTTACACAAATAAAATGTTATAATATTTAATTTTAAACTATTGTGTTAATACTATGACACAACAGTACTTTTAGTAAAGTTTAATACATTGTAAAAATCTTACACCAACCTGGATAGTACAGTAAGCCCTTATAGTTTAACCAGTGGTGGAGAAAGTACTCAAAAAATGTACTTAAGTAAAAATACAAATACACAGTCAAAAATATACTCAAGTAAAAGTCAAAGTACCACATTAACATTTTACTTAAGTAAAAGTAAAAAAGTACTGGCTTTTAAAAATACTTAAGTATTAAAAGTAAAAGTACTTGCTGAATACATAACCTAATCGCTAATATCATTAAGTGAACTGATCGTATTTAATTTTAATACATAAGAAATGTGCCATTTTAATGAACAATGCCACAGATTAAACATGTTCTTATTGTGTTTATTCTCTGCAACAGTTTATACTTAGATATGTGATTCTATGCATCATAATTTCAGGGATGGAAACATCTTGTCTCCTGTCCTAACATAGCATGAACTTCATTAGTGACATTTATTTAGAAAGAAATCCAACAGAAAGGGGATGGAAAGAAGGTGGGTGAGGGAGAACATGCAACCAAGGAGCCACGTAGCAGAGTTGTAGTCAAGACCACCGAACCCGAGACCGAGACCAGCCCCCTGCGCTACATGACACAATAAAATTAAGTTTACCTATCAAAATTGGTTCTCAGATTGATCTGAAAGATCCACATTCCCATAAAAACAACTAGATATTAAATACTTAGAGCTGAAATATATTTAACCAGTATCAATTAAAACTCATTTCATTCTGTTTTGCTTTCATCGCTGTGCTACAATCCGCAGAGGTCTCCTGCTATCCCTAGAAAAATAACACCCTGGGCGGTTGTCCATATTGCCCATGTCAGAAACCACAACTGAAACATCGCAATTAACGGTATACAACGTTCAACTATGAACACTGTCCAACGGCTCAACAAGAAACCAAGCAGAAGGAGCACCGTGACTGATCTCATCCTCCCTCCCACTGATGTTTGCCACCATGACAGGAGACGAAATCAAGCAATGAGCATGCTCTGTGTTCGTTCAGCTTTTACTTATTCGGCGATTAAATAAACGTGTGTATGTGTTAGCTACTGCAGTGTACACAAGAACAAAGAACGGCTCTCAGTGAGGCTTCAGTCTTTAGGACTTAGTAAAGATCCGTCCAGAAGAATCGGATCGTCCCTGAATGTCATATCACTATATTGCACTTTGGTCACAGCGTTGTCCCATATTTGCGACACCTCAGTCAACACACAATGGTATGAGTGACAACTTTTTTTCATCGCAGATGTAACATGTGTCTCAGTACAGCTAGCTTTGCTAGCATCACGTCCACAGATCTTACCTTTCTTTAAGCTTTCCTTCCAAGTGACGCTAAAAGTTGGACGAAGTCCCCACCGTCTGTGAAAGCGAAGCGCTGCTGGTTTTACATGTCACCATATCTGATGGTTTATCCAGCGCTATTATATTACTGACGATTAGACGGATATCCACCACTGCGCATGTCTGGAGCTCCGCGTGAGAGTAAAGGTGGAGGCGATGGGTGACAACAGACACTAAGTCACGTTATTACTCGGATTTTACGGCGCCACCTTAAGACCCTGAACTTCACATTTTAACGGAAAAAAAGCTCAATGCGACGTGGATGTAACGAGTAACGCGACAGTTTTGTAGAAATGTAGTGAAGTAGAAAGTACAGATACTTACTGTAAAATGTAGTGGAGTAAAAGTAGAAAGTACCCATTATTAAATCTACTTAAGTAAAGTACAGATACACGAAAACTGTACTTAAGTACAGTAACGAAGTACTTGTACTTCGTTACTTCCCACCACTGAGTTTAACACATTTTATTTGCTGTTCAAAAGAAAATCTGGAAATACTTTATTAGAAGGGGTGTGAATAAGACTTACATGACCCTGTCATAAACATGAATAAGTCTTTATGAATAATTATGACTGTTGCCATAAAGTCTCATTTGGTAAATAATGACACTTTCATGCGAAGTTATTATTGCATTATACTTACATTATTCTAAATGTCTTTGTTATGACAACCTGACATTAACCAAAACTCATCATCTGTTATAAATATATAACAATCAGATTTAATAATAATAATGTAAGCCAAACATTGATGCAATTTTTTATTCCCAACACTGCATAGTTACAATATTAATGTAAAAGCAAAAGATAAATGAATAGATTATGTAATAATTTGTAAAACATTTAGCATGATTACTGTGATTAAAATGTTTTAGAGATACTACATGCAAAAGTATCCCTACGAAAATACATTTTAGTTCCATTTTATAGAACAAAATCAGCAAACAACTTCAGGACTGATGGCACGTCACACTTTAAGCTGGAAGAGAAGAAAAAAAACCTATGCTACATTTAAGAACAATTGCAGTCAAATATTTTTTCCACACTGAGACAATATTTTCAACTACGCATATTGACACTATTACTTTAATAAGACTATCGATATGTTTTGGTTTGATGTTGTAATATTTTTACCTTGATTCGCCGCAATATACTCTCTCTCAGCCCGGTCACCTGGGAGAGAATAAGGTAGTGATGAAAGTTAAGTAATAACCTGAGGTCAGTGTGACTCAAAGTGTGTTCTGTGTTTACTGGGCTGGTAGTAGTCATAGAGGGCGATCACTGCTGGTTTGAGGTTCTGCACAGGGATCTGCTGTAGGAGAACCAGGCTGTGGTTCACTGGTACCCCCTTTGTAAGCTAAAAACAAAACAGAAATTTACAGATAATGTAAAGACTACATTATCTGTCATCATGTCTTGTTCTGAGCTGCTGACTGGTCTCACCTTCTGTAAGTACACCACAACATGGCCGTCCTTGTGTTCAACCCGATCCACCAGCTGAGCTCCTTCAAGCTGTGAGGAGAAAACATTCAGCAGCCTTATTATTATCACTGTGAACTCAGGTCAGGTATTCTATCAGCACCAGGTTTAGGTTAAAGTCACTGCTTTAACTCACATTCTTCAAAGACTGAGGGTCAGGGATAAATCCTGAGAGAAAGGCGATATCCAGGATCACCATGTTAGTACTGGCATCTTTTCCATTGTACCTGAAAGACAACAATCATTATGCTGGTGGAGTTAATTTAACTATTTACACAAAAAAATTCTATAGTCGCAAATCCCTTAGATCAGGGGTGTCAAACTCATTTTGGTTTAGGGGCCGCATACAGCTTAATCTGATCTGCAGGGGGCCACACAAGTAAACGCATTGCAAGATTAAATAGAACCAATAAAAGTGGACTTGTTGATTTTTATATTAAACGAATTTCACTTTTACAAAATATATTATGAATAATCTCAGTTTTTAAGAAAGGTATCTGCAATTTCAACAACACTTTTACTCAGTTAAGCATCTATTTAAGTGCATTGTGCATAAGAACTGATCTCAGTGACTGTACAATGTTGCAAAACATTTATTCACAGTTTTTGGAACTTAAAAACACTGTCCTGCATCACAAGACTTAAAATCAATTTTCAACATCTGGGAAGCAATTTGAACAAATTATCTGGCTTCACACATTTGAAATCTTAAGTGTCAGCTGTTTTAAACAGACATTTGATTAAGTACATTTGTTGATGCATAAAATGCATACATATAGAAAAACTTGCATACATAACATGTATGTATGTTAGCATGCACGAGAAATATGAGGTTGCCAGGGCCAAAATAAAAAGCTGGTAAAGCATAGAATCGAACTTGTTTATAGAACCTGAAGCTCAGTGCTGCCATCTGCTGTTAGTTCCGCTGCAGTGTTGCATCATGTTGTGTGTGCTGAATAAAACACAGCGCCCCTCGTGGACAGTATAGGAACTGCAGATTTTCAATTAAACGAAGTATATGTTTTTTCATGAATAATGATAATGCATTTAGACCCCGGGCCGGACTAAATCGTTCGGCAGGCCGGTTCCGGCCCGCGGGCCGTAAGTTTGACACCCCTGCTAGATCATGAACCATATATGCCGATTTCTAATAATTTCACATAATTTTTTGTTATAGTCTTCAGCAGTATATTATCATTATTGTTAATCTTATTTATGTGTTTTTTAGATATTGTTTTTAACACATTAAGATTTTGTGTTAACTTTTGTACCTGATGCTGCGGTTACATCATGATTTCCCCTTTGAATAAAGACTGTTTTTATTCCAATGTATTTATAATATTTTTTAAGTGCATTAATCACTTACTGGGACAGGAGGCTCAGAGTGACTTTAGGCATTTTGCCAGAGGAGTCAGATTGTGGTTTTACCTCCAAACTCAGAGTGGAGGCGTCAGTAGGAGGTGGGGTGTTGTACCGCAGAGAAATCTGAGGAGCAGGTAGCCAAGAAAGGTTGGTTACTTTAGAGAATAAAACAAGATCTAACCAATCAAAAGTCAATAGTTAAATCTATTGAATACAAAGTGTTTTGCAGAAGTGTTCATATCTCTTGAAATCTTTTATACAAACACAAGCGTCAATGTAATTTAAGTGAGATAGAGAAAATGGCCTCCGTCCAACTTGACTTGAGCTACGTCCCACAGAAACTTGAGTAAAATGCTCAAAGTCTCGGTTTGCAAAACTGAAAGAAGGTGGTTTCAATCAGGAGGTTGAATTCAAACACACACCACTTGTCAGATTGTTCTCTTTCACAGTCATGAGCTGCTTTGTGTTGGTCTGTCATGATGCGTTCACTGACCTGCACCGAGGCACATGCAGTCCCCGTCACCTCCAGGCTGTACTTTCCTGTTACATTCTGCAGCATCTTCTCCTGGTACAGCAGTTTGTTGTCTGGGTTCACATCAAACGTCAGCTGACCGTTGGGAGTCTGAACTGTCACTGTGCTGGAACCTTCAGGGCTGAACACCAGACTGGAGTAGAGGGACAGAGCCTGAAGAGCCACCACCGTGTCCTACAACACACAACGTACAAGATGTCCCACCAGAACCATGACAGGAAATAAACACAAAAACATACAGTGAATTTTTGTCTGGTAACAGAATCTAAGCAAAACATGTACCGTTATGTCCAAAATGAGTCAAAACATTCAGTTATCAGTTTCAGCAAGGCATTACATACTTCTAAATATTCTGTAAAATGCTTGTATACGTCAGCAAAATATGTCAAATTCTGTCACACAAAGTAAAAAAAGGCCTTTGCATCAAGATAAATTCTGATTGTTACACCTGAGTGGAGGAGAAGCCACCATATTGGTTCTGTTGGGTCGTCAGCCACCTCACAATGCCTGAGGCGTAACCCAGGTCTTCAGCAGTGGGGGAGGAAGAGAGTTTGGCCAGCAGCACATAGGAGCTGATTTCCACAGACAGAGAGGCGGATGTTTCTGCTGCTGTCTGAGACCAGTGGATGGAGCTCCCTAATAAACAGTCACCCACAAACAAGAAGCATTAATGAAGTCATGGCTATGAACTCTGAATCATTTCCACCAGAACTCACCTTGTTTTATTGCGACTGAGTCGAGGTGCTGCAGGAGGTGATTTCTGGTCTCCATGTCTCCAGCCAGAGTGAAGACGTACGCCAGCAGAGCTGTGGTGTAGGTGTTGCTGAAGGTATTGATGGACTCTCTGAGGCAGGACAGACTCTTCCTGACAACAAGGTCCTTTAACAGAATACAAGAACATAGACATATTTTCAGGTTTAAAGCAACAAGTTATTTTTTGAGGCACAGTTACAATCTTCATCTTCTAGAACCTACACTGTGACATGTGGTGTTTGTAGCACTGGCAGTACTTCACTCCACTCTAGTGGTATTTGGAAGAAATGTAGATTTTTTTTAGTTACATTTTAAGCTAGATTGAAGTGCAGGTATATTTACAAGTAAAAATTTAAAGTCTCGAATGACTGTAATAAACATTTTCTCAAGTCTGTGTTGTCATATCTGCATTGCTTTATGTAATTTTGATAATTTATTGTTTAAAATTCTCGACATTACAAAACAACTTCAGAAACCCAAAGACATATATAAAAAAAAGCTTAGCCTAATTTCATGTTATAGACAGAAATAAAGATATAAATAAAGATTATAAATTTCATAAATAAGTGATTTTAATTGTAATATTATAAATGACAGACTAAAAGTAGTCAAATAAATTTAGGTTCTTTTAGGATTTATTGACTTACATTTGTGGATATTTTCATTTCCAAAAAGGCAGCAGTGATGTAAGCACTAAGTGTGACTTCATCTGACACCCCTCCCTGTGGAGACGAAGCATCACAAAGAGCATGATATTTATTAGTGGATGTTCAAAATACAGGGAAAGAAGCTGTAAAGAAATAAGTTTTTGTTGCAGCAACAACTTTAAAAATAAATTTAACTGTTATTTAAGCAGAACTTGTACCTCTTCAAGTTGGAGGTTTATTTATGGTGTCAAATACACCTGGGAATAACTGACATACCTTCATACTTTTGTGAAAGAGTTTTCCTGACTGTTCAAAACAGCCACTGCTACGTTGTTTTCGTTCCAGCCAAATCTTTGATTGGTCAATCTTTGTTGGGTCGATGTAGACGAAAGATTGAGCTTTGTAAAAAGATCTCAGGACAAAAGCTGTCAGCCTATTAAAGAACAAGATAAGTCAGCATGTACAGAGTAAAGACAGATTCTAGATTTGGAAACTAGATAAAAACCAATAAAAGTAACAGAAAACATGGTGATGGTTCAGTGATGTTCTCACCAGGTGATTCCAGGTCCTGTCCCAAATGTGCTATAAGCACCTTCGCTGTCTTTGTAGTTCAGCTGTCTCTGGTAGCCTAAAGAACAGAAATGTCATGAGATGTACAAAATCTGGATTACAAGCCAAACCTTGGACATACAAGGAGCAAAGTAGCTTCATTCTGATTCTAGAGATGTAGATCGACTCTTTGCTCTCATGGAGCTGTTGAGGGGGTCATAATTGGGTTTATTTTCAGAGTAGGTTAGACCCCAACCCTCGGAGGACCCATGCAGGAACTGACACTCTTGTAATATTAACTGATGAATGAATTTGGGCATCCTAAATATTTGATTCCACTAGCAACATTAGTGGTTCTCAAACTTTTTCTCCTGCGCCCCCCCAGTGGTTTCTAAACATTTTCTGGGCCCCCCTGTCCTTCTCTCTGTCCCTGCCCCTTGGGGGGGGGGGTTCGACTTATTTGGGAGCAAAATTAATGTATGTAGCTGAACATAGACAACAACATCAGTAGCCTACAGGCTACTTGTTAAGCTTAAGCTTAATATTAGCTAGCTAGTCATCCTTTAGCTAACATTACCTGCATCCAACAGCTTTACTCAACTCAGTCGGTCAGTTTGGGGGAAAAACTGTGAAAAGTTCTTTGCGTTTTGCTGCCATGATTATAACACACCTGCGTAGCTCTGCACAGCAGTAGCAGGTCTCCTTCACTTCCGCACAGGTGTAAACCCAGCGCGTCGTAGCGCTCATGTTGCGTTTAAAGGCGGCTCGGAAAAACAGGTTACCAACGGATTAAACAGTTTTAACTGCTGATAAAAGTGACAGAGGACACAGATATGGGAAGTGTGGAAGCCCCTACTGTATCAAATTTACAGGGGAATAACAGAGAGTTGGCCGTTCTAAGGTAAAAACCCAGCGCATACAGCGTTCATGGTTTTTTTTGTTTGTTTGTTGTTTTTTTTTTTCATTCAAACGGCTTCCCGCGCCCCCCCTGCAATGGCACGGCGCCCCCCCCTAAGGGGCGCGCCCCACAGTTTGGGAACCTCTGAGCTACATTATTAGACTTGCCACTGGTTAAGAAGTTAGAAGCCTTTTCCTTAATGGCTGGGGTCAGCTGCTGTGAACTTTGTAGATATTCTAGAATATAGATGTTTGGTGCCAGAAGAGCCATGTTCTGCTCCCCACATCCATAGGGCATCCGCAGCAGGTCATCAATGTTCTTCAGAGCGCGGCCCATAATGTCACCTGTACAGAAATCCACACTCATTTAAACATAACACTGACCTGACTTTAAGAAATGACAGCATTCGTTAAATTAGCTCACCAATCTCATGAAATACCTTGTGCTTTAGATTTCTATCACTTTACACTGACAGTAATCTACATGTAAGTGAGTTTTTTCTGCTTGGGACAAACCGGTTCAGTTTGGATGAGCCACAGTTGGAGACACTAATATTCCTACATATTAGCTTAACATTATTTCGAAAATATATTGTAAAATAAACTCAGAAGTTTTTAAGAAATATTCTGGAAAACAATTTTCTAAACTAAGTTTACCCAGCACCGACACCGTCACACTGGCCGATCCCTCGATCACATTGTCAGGGAGGCGTATCTCTGTTTCTTCTGTCAAAGCTTTATCTGTGCAGACAGAAACAACTATATTAAATAACCTAGATAGAAGTGAAAACAAACACGCCATTAGTCATAAATAGAAAAAAATAGAAAAACAAACAGAAAGACACACTGACCTTTGGGAAACACCAGCCAGTTGTAAGTCTTTGATATTTCAATTCCTTCAGCCTGAGTGAGAGAGACATGAGGAAAACTTCAAGATGAGTTCCAGTTTTAGTTTTATTTACTGAAATTATTTTCAAATCAGGTAAAATGCCAAAAATTGTTCCAATGTCATTTAGTGGTTGTCTTGTTTAATGCCACCAACCTTAACGTTGAGAGAACGTGTGACAACGTCAACACGTCCTCTTTCAGGAACGTTCACAATCTCATTGCCACAAGAAATGTGGGAAGGAACAGCCTCAGCAGTCACAGTCACGTTCACAACTCCTGAAAAACATCATTAGAGATCAAATGTTCAGCTGCTGTAACTTCTAAAGGATAACAAAATGAGGTTGGAGGAGCATGGGAGAAAATTAATGTCCTATGTTTGAATTGTGATCAGTTCTTTCAGCCAGTCACAGGTCAGTAATGTGATCCTCACCTAAGACGGTGGGATTCATGGTCCAGCTGAGGGTCTTCTGCTCGTTGGCACAGAGACAGGATGTGTACTGGTTCCCAGAGAGGGGGGTGAGGCTGTAATCTGAGGAGGGGGCGGCGGTCACTCTAACCTATTCAAGAGAAATATATTGTTTAAATTAGTTCGACAACCAGAGAATCAGAGTTTATAATGTTTTAAAACTGACTCATACTGATTCATACTGTAAATATCTTATTATAATCCAGATACATTTTACACAGTTTGAAAAACCCATAACTTTTAGAGTAATTATATAAGTGCTTCAAATACAACCAAAAAGCAGTCTTACAAAACTTACCATCTGATATTTCAGTAATGTACGCAAAATTATTTAAACATTTTAAGTGAAATGATTTCAGATATGATAAAGTGATAGAACATATCTTCTTTTCCTCTTTATTATGCATTATTTAAATTTATTTATTATTTTAATTTATTGTATTATGTTTTTATTTATAACTTTTTTTTATTTATTTCCTGTTTATTTCTTATCTTTTCACAGTCGTAGAGGAAGCATTGTTCAATGATTTTCTTCCATTTGTTCCATCCACTTAAGGGAAATTACCATGATGCATTTAGTCAGGTAGTTGAAGACGGTTGCCTTCAGCTCAAAATTCTCCCCCCGGATGATGGAGTAGGGCAGGGTGAGCTCCAGGAAGAAAGGCTGGAAGACAGTGAGCTTCTGACGAGGAGCCAAACCAAAACCTTGAGGGGACAAACAGAAAGTCTCCGTCTCCCAGGTGGTGATGGTGTCTGGGACAGTGAGGGACACATTCTTGGTTCCAGAAGATCTGGATCAACAGATACACAATCTGTCAATTCATGAAACACAATTTAATAGTCTAAAGAATTTTAAAACAAAAACTCATTGTTGAGTAAGTAACCATTTGACAGCTTTGTTAAATGATGAAACTACAGTGTGTGATTTAGTAATTATAAATCTGGGTGAACAAAAATCAGATGTGGGATTCTCAAAGTGCCACGTCTATATTATTATCATGTCAGAATAGAAATGTAGAGCAGAATTAAAACATGGCAGATTTTTGTTTACAAATATAATTTCTAAAATATGATTTATTGATTGAGATAAAGACATACTGATAACAGGACATTTTGTTCAGAGCCTAAAAGTGCACATAGATAAAAAAAAAATACATAAAAATAAATTATACCTGCATAGAATAAAAGTAGCTAAATACAATTTTTTGTTTTTAGGATCTAATGATCCCTCTGGCTTACCCAGTTTCCACCAAGTCCCATATCCAAGATTCAGGAAAAAAGGTGCGAACTGTCTTTATGGGTTCTAAGATCTCTTCTGCTTCACCTTCAAAGTCTCCAACTTGTAGGTCTTTTACTACGAACTTGCTATTTAGGGGTCCAGAATCTTTCGTAACTAACACAAGATCTACAGGTTTATTGAATGAAAAGAAGAACAAAGAAAGAAAAGAAAAAGGAGATTAAACAAGACCAGAATGCAATAATGACAGAATTACTTTTTGCAAATATCTGTCATGTCACTATTAACAGACAATAAAGTTGCCATGTATGCATACCATAGTCATGATACACAGTTAACTCAGAAGCCACAATTTTAGAACATTGTAACAATCCGGTAAACATGTTTGTTGCCATCTTCAGTCCCAATGTCTTCATATCCTGTCACACACAGCATGAAAAGGTGAGTTAACAAAGCCTTCATGTGAAATGGGTTGTTCAGTTTTAAGCAACACCGGGACATCAATAGTTCCTTAGAACATAAAAGTTCACAAAGAAGAATATTTTCTCTTTGGACTCACGGGTAAACAATCCATAGGTTCAACAACCTCAGATGGTATTTCTGATACTTTTCTGACAGGCAGCAAATTAAATATCTGAAAAAGAAACACGTTTCAAAGTAATAATCTAGAAACAGATGTTCGCTGAGCAGTTTCAATATGGAAAAATACATTTAAAGCATTCCCTTTCATCTGAAAGATGGAAGAAAAAACCTCCTAATATTTAGGAGTTACCTTCTCTGCATCCAGAGTCTTTCCAGGCTCCTTGATGAGGACACTCTGATCGATGGCACTGACACCGCATAGAGAGTCAGGCTGAGCCGTCAGCTGCAGGTTGGTCTCCTCTCCTGGAACAGCTGATGATGAAGAAAACTCCAGAGAGACCTGAGAACGAGCAGAACAATGGCTGTTGTGTTTTTAATTAAGATATTTTATTTTTAATTAAGATATTTTATTTTTAATTGGAAGATACCAAAAGTCATCACAGTCATTTGTTCTTATTATATTTAATAATTTTCTCTCTCCAGTCTCTCCTTATGTGCTCCCTCTCTTATGCAAATATTTGAAACAAATAGAAGAAAACATGATGACATAAATAGTTTGACATGACTAAGGAGCAGTGTTGTGGTACTCGAGATCGGTCTTGGTCTCGAGTCCGGTCTTAAGACCGTTTTCTGATAGTCTCGGTCTCGTCTCGGACTCGACCGCATTTGGTCTCGGTCTTGTCTCGGTCTCGGGCTCTGAGGACTCGGCATTTTATTTCAAGACCAGTCGAGACCGCAACTGTGAAAATATCACTAAACGTACAGCATACTGTCCTGTTTATTTGTTAACATCTTTCTTTTCAGTGGATGCAAAACGCACCGATTAAAATCCAGGCGACTACTGTTTCTGTTACTCCCCCCTCCCTCCTCCGCTCCCCTCCCCCTCCCCACCTTCCACTCGCGCGCGGCGCTCCAGGACATGCGCAGTGGTTTCCTCTCAGCAGCAGAAAATGTTTGTCTAATCGTCAGTAATATAATAGCGCTGCATAAATAGTAAGAAATCCGATAGCCACAGCTAACTCAGCAGCGCTTCGCTTTCACAGACGGTGGGAACAACGTCTAACTTTTTTCGTCACTTAGAAAAGAAGCTCAAAGAAGGTAAGCTCCGCTAACGTGATGTTAGCAAAGCTAGCTGTACAGAGACACATAAGAATTTGTGATGAAAAAAAGTCACTCACTGCCTGAATTATTGTGCGGAGGTGTTGACTGACTTGTCGCATATATGGGACAACGCTATGTCCAAAAGTCTGCAATATAGTGATGTGACATTCAGAAACAGGACTTCGATTCTTCTCCACGGCTCTTTACTTATTAGATAGGACTGGAGTGTCACTCTCTGAGAGCCGTTGTTCTATCAGATTACCATACATGCAGTGAGTACCATGCCTGCGCATTAAGAAGTCCGATCGTCAGAGGAGTTGTCAGTTCACCATATGCAGCAAGTTATGACGAAAATAAGTCATTAAATTGTTTTCAATGATAACTATATAGATATACATGTGTTGTCATGGTTTCAAAGTGTATTTAAAGCAGGTCTGGCTGCAGCTGGAGTCAGCTACAACGCACGCCCATGTAAAACTCACTTAACCTCTAAGTCAGGATGCCATACAATTGTTAATAAAGTGTATGACGATCTACATCATGATTCTATGTTGCTGGCATACATGCAGTGAGTACCATGCCAGCACATGCGCCTTAAGTCTGACCGTCAGTGGAGTTGTCAGTTCAGCATTCGCAACAAGTTATGACGAAAATAAGTCATTAAATTGTTTATAATATGACATAATATGATAACTAGATAGATATACATGTGTTGTCATGGTTTCAAAGTGTGTTTAAAGCAGGTCTGGCTATAGCTGGATGTCATACAACTGTTAATAACCAAGTGTATGATGATCTACGTCATGATTCTATGTTGCTGATTAAATAAAATCATATGGTAATGACAGCGTATGCATGTCTGAGCTAAGCATACCACTATCTGACAACGTATGCTGATCTGACAGAACACCGTGAGTTCGTGTTAAACCCGTTTTTTGTTCTAGTAATGCTCTGTGTACACTGCATCATTATTTAATTTAATTATGTACGTTGATATTTAAATTAACAAATAACTAAAACACAAGAATGAAAGAGCACGCAGAGCATGCACATTGCTCTTTGATTGTTTTTGTTCAAAGTGGCAGCTGTAATGTCTGCCATGGTGTCAGACTACCTGGCTTCATGTACTGGGATAGAGAGTGAAAACAGTCACGATGAGCACCTTCTGTTTGGTTACTTCTTGCTTGTTGCTCCTTGGTCAGTGTTCATAGTTGAGCGTTATTTACCGTCAGGGCATTTCCTCAATTGCTATGTTTAATGGTGCAACAGTGGTGGTGGTTTCTTACATGAGCAATATGGGCAAATGTCCAGGGTGTTATGTTTTTAGGGATGGCACGAGACCATCACACATTGTAACACAGAAATGGAATATTTAATATTGGTAAAATGTATTAAGTATTTAATATCTAGTTGTTTTTATGGGAATATGGATCTTTCAGATTATTTTGAGAAGCAATTTTGATCATATTTCACATTTTATCATATCATGTAGAGCGCGGTGCTGGTCTTGGTCTTGACTCGGTCTCGACTTTCCTCGGTCTTGGTCTTGACTTGGTCTCGGACCCTAAAAGTCTTGGTCTTGTCTCGGTCTCGATACACTCTGGTCTTGGTCTTGTCTTGGTCTCGGGTTAGGTGGTCTTGAACACAACACTGCTAAGGAGCTTCAAAATCAAGAAAATAAAAACACACACATATATACATATACACACTCTCCTATATGTACATATGCACTTGTAATGTATACATACATAAATACATGTAACCTTGTGGTCGTTTATAAATTTGTGATTTATAATGAAATTCACATTATCGTTATGTTGATACAACATATAGTGACTTGTTTCAAGCCAAACTAAACGGATCACCAAGAGAGTTCTCCATCAGACATCTTTGGTATCGTCATAAATCTATGAGTCTTTTCACAGATTCATCTAAATCCATACTTACCTTATGGTTAAAGCATTTCTCAGTGGAGAAGTCAGTACTTTGACTGATCACCTTCTTGCTGGGTAGGACAGCGTAAACTATAATCTGGACTTCTGGAGCCAAGTCTGGAGACACGTTGAGTTTAAAGGACACCTCACCTTCATTCACTGAAAAATCAGTCCAAATGTTATCCTTGAATTGTTGTCATTGAAACTGAATATTTATAATACCATCAAGTATTTCTTGGCTGTACAAATCTAAAACTTGGTAAGGTTGATATTCCATTTATTCACCTGATTTATTTTCCACCTCAACCAGTATTCGTCCTTGACTGGCAATAGCTCCTCTGGATAAAACCTGTGAAGTTATAGAAAAAAAAAAAAAAAACTTTTTTACTGTATTTCCTCACTAACTGATTGTAGATCTATCCATCTAACCATTCATTGTGCCCTAGTTGTTGCAATGAAATGTCTTTCACTTTTTTAGTTACTACTATGGGTGTGTTTTAAATTCTGATCTGATCAATAATCTAGAATATTAATGTTTTATTTATCATTAACATATTTGTATTGTGACACATTATACAGGTCATTTTTAATTTATCACTTCTAATGGATGGTTTAAGCACAATTTCTCTACTGGCTAATTTCTAAACCTTGACTTAGTCGCTAAGCATACAACTCTGTATGTGTGATTTCTTCTTCTGAAAACAGTAACAATCTGTGTTTTATTTTGTGATACGACTCACCAGGTAAATGAAATCCACAGAGCCTGGAGATTCCTGCACCAAAGTGTACTCAATAAAGATCTCTGTTTCTTTGTCACAGGGAAGTATTGTCTTGCTTTTTATATTCAGGGAGCTGGTTGTTTTAACAGATGGAGGTTGAGACTTTCTAATAGTGTGAGATGCTATCTCAATATGAGGAACTTTATATGTAGAGTAGGATAGTGATGGTAAGGGGCTAACCTGTTAAAAGAAAAAAAATTACAAAGAGCTGATTAAGTAAGATTTCATTTATTCTAGTTTCTTTTGTTCAGATCACACAATCTGTAGCCTGGCCATTTGCTTCCTGTTCAACTCCGCTCGAAAAACATTGCTGCTTCTTTGACTCTCTCCTTGACTCGGATTGTCTCCGGTCGATTTGTGACCGGGCCAAACAGAAGTAGTAGTTGTGAACAATATTGTTGAATTTCTGTGCTGTTTTAGAATTGAGTGTAGTTTTAGCAGAGGAAGAGAAGGAAGTTGTACGTTTGAGCATTCAGTCAGATATTAAATTAACATTAGCAGCCACCTGGTTCAGATCGGATGAGGATGATTGTTTGCACCATAGGCAGTTTCTGATTAGGTTCTTTGCATAGAATTGGCACATTACATACATTATGGGACAACTTTAGCAATTGGGTAACGTTTAAAACCTCAACACAAGCCTTGCCTCCAGGAAGCAATGGTTTCTCAACAGCAGAGAGCCTGGACCCACTGTATGAATCAAAGTGTAGTGCAAATGGGCTGGTTTTTACCAGGCTACACAGAATGGAGCCTTTTGGTCCATTTATTTAAATATGTCAACATATGACACACTGAGTTAAGTCTACAGCTGTGATTTACTTACACGAAGAAAAATATCTCGTCTCAATGCATAAGTTCTGAGCGAGAATGAGGCAAAACCATGGACGTCAGTTGTCAGTTTCTGAAGAACGCGTGGAGGCCAATTATAACCTTTAAACAGGTACAAAGACTGGTGTGACATGGGTGTGTCATTGTAGTGAACAGCTTTGACCTGTTGAAAGTACAATACTGTGTCACTTAAGCTGTGCTTTAATTAGGTGCCAAAAAACAAAGAAATCACAGTGTTACTCTTACCTTTCCCTCCACCACTGAGCCTTGATCATAAACATTTGGAACATCAACAAAAGACAGTTTTCCAATAACATATGAGATTTGAATTTGCTTCACTTGTGAGAGTGATGTACCTAAATATGAAAAGCTCCCATGTAATAACAGTCATGCCTTGCATAATAATATCATCACGGATACAAACTCTTCAATGAGAATAAAGGCACTGTGCAAATAAGACTTACCTGTTCCTTCCTCTTCCACTGTGGCAGTGACATCAAGTTTATGTTCTAATCTTCGTTGACCGCCTCTTGTGAAAATTGACATTTGGAATTCAAAAGTACTACATCCTGTTTTGTCTGCCTATAAGAAAAAAACAAAAGATCATCATATATTTTAAAACATGACTTGATGATATGAACATTTATCAGGAGAAATGACTTTTTCCTCATGATTTCTAAAAGCCAGCAAATGGTAGAAACAGATACAAGCAAAAAACTGAAGGTTCTTTGTAGAAAACCAAGATAAAGACAAAACACGGTTGTAGTTCCTTTCTGATTTTATTAATCAGTGATTGTAAATTACTGTATGCAAGGCATTCGAAAATAATTACTGACCTAACAGGACTTTAGTAGTAAGTTTGAGTAACAAGAACAAAAACCTATAATCAGCCATACCTTCTGTGTCTGAATGTCACAAGGAGTTTCTCTCCTCCGACTCTTGTAATCAACAAAAGGTCGGCACATTTTCACAGTAACACTTCCTGGCACAGGCTGTCCATATGTGTACCTAGTTAAATTAGAACAGATTAAAAAGTCATCCCCAGAAGAATCATTTCAGATAATTTCATTTTAAGATTTGGATTCCGTCTCTATAAAACATTAGTCAGGGATCAATGCATACTTACTTTCCACACACTTTAGCTTCAATTCCTTCTTGCCCAACACTAACTTCTTCTTTTACATTTATTGTTACATCAAATTTGGGCAGAACTAGAGAAAAATACAAGACATTTACATCTAATCCAAAATGGACAGATCTCTCTGGAATTGACTAGAAAACTTACCATACTTCTCCACATTAAAGTTGTGCTGTATTTTATTTTCTCCTGCTGACACAATGATTTTGTAGGATCCTTCCTGGGCCTCAGAGTTTAAGGGGTAGGAGAGCTGCAGTATTTTGCTGTTGGATGTTTCATTGAGCCATTGTCCAATCCTGTTGTTGTTGGGATCCTGTTGAAGAAAAGAAATAAAAAAATAAAAACTGGGCCATATGTTCAATAAGTTTAAAATCATATGAAATTGGAACAAAATTAATATTTCCATTAATGGAAACCAATGGCTCACTTTCACTGCTCACTGAATAAAGTGCTGCCTTCATTCAGTGAGTATAATCTTAAAGTATAATCTTGTGATCTTCCATTAAATATAAAAACTAGACTATGAGTTTAAGACAATTTAGATTTCTTACCTCAAGTTTGATGATGGTATACTGTTGGATAAAAAAGGAAAAATGTAATCTTTTAATAGATTTTTGGGGTCATTAAAAATAATGGTGTTCTAGAAAAAAAACAGATTTTCTACAGGTTTCTAAAGTAAAATTTACTGGATTGATATGAATAGTTTGTGATAATAATTTAATTCACTTTAACAAGATGTTTATGATGATGCCACCTTAAAGCTCTTCACAAGATCCACAGGTTCAGTATGCATCAGAAATATAAAATCAGATTAAGTGAATCATATAGAGAGATGGAAATTCTATTAAATATTTCCTAATTTGATCCCAATTATAAAACACAACCAAACACAATCAAAGTAAATTAATCCAGCCAATGGTTTAAAAGCCTAATTGATTTAGCGACAATCTATGTTTCATTGCTCTTCAACTTTTTAAGCTTACAAGATTTGAGTTGTCACAGCATCAGCAACAAAATGTTAAAGTATAAACAAATTTGCTTCACAGGCATTGTTTGCACAATTGATTTGATTTGTTTGGTTAAAGATAATATGCACTCTATTTAGTAATGATTTTTCATGGTCAATCTTGTGTTCTGCTCCAAATGTCAGTATAAATTATATATTTACAAAGTATTCAGCCCCAATGATATCAGTTTAAAAATAAAAAGGAGAACTCACCAGTTGGCTGGCTGGTCTAAACTTTGTGTCCATTGTGACCACTCTGAAACGTACTGAGAGAGTACATGAAGATTTCACCTATTAGCAGCTGATTGTCTCATTTATAACAAAATCAAAAAGCAAATCCATCTAACAGAGTTTTTATTTTAGAGGAGTTCCCCATTACCTGTCTGTCCAGGGAGGTAGATCGGTTTGTCTGTTTGGATGAAGGTCATGGGTTGGTAGGCTTTGATTAGGACTTTCCTGACTTCTTCTGAGTAAAATGTGTTTCCTCGTACCTGCACCTCCAATTTCTGAACCTCTTCATTTTTTACTAAAGGAACCTAAAATAAATCAACAATTGTAATATAACAAAGAAAACAAAACAAAACAACATCTGTGAAACCATGAACCATGGATATATTTCTGCAGTTTGTTAATAAAGTTCACATCTGTAAAACTGCATTCAAAACTATTTCATTAAAGGTCAAGTAGATTCAAAACCATCTTAAAAGTCGACCTGGAACTGGATGCATTCATGAAACTCCTCACTAGACGTCTTCTCGTAAAGAGTCATATGTTTTTCTCCTGACTTCAAAGTGACGGTCATGGTCAGAGTCTCATTGGGCTCAAGGAGACTGGCACAGAATTTGGTCTGAGCTCCAGCTTCAAGGACAGCAGGAATGGTCACCATGTAATATCTACAAACAGATTCACACAGACAGCTGTTATCTGACTGGTCTGAACTCTTATGGGACAAATTCACAGACCTGAATTCACTCCATACATTGAAAAACAAATTCTGGTAAATACAGTACTTCCAGACATTTTTGTAAACTTACGGTTTGGTCATTGCAGCTCCAATCATGTATAAGTAGAGACACAGTGTCCATGTCGACATCTGGTTCCTAGAATGACCCATGACTGACTGGCAGGATCCTCTGAGTAAAGAGCTGCAAATAACAAGGACTGCATCCCACCTTCACTTACACAGTACAAACCTCCCACTCATCATGTGTTTGAGTTAAAGGAAATAAAGCATTTACAATTGTATTTTTTTTTCTTTTTGCAAATAGATACTTGCCTTAATCCCCAAACTAAACATGAGATAACAGACTTTCAACATTGTTGTATCCTTGCAGCGGAGGCCAGCTCATCAGGATTTTATGAATTTCACCAGTGACGTATGAAGATTTACAGAGTTAACGTTGTAATGTCTTTTACTCTTGTGTTGCAGGAAAAAAAATAAAAAATTTTTTTTGTGAAACTGAAGCAAAATAAAGTTTGTAAGACAACAAACTATCTTCCAGTAAACACTTTCCCCCCTGTATTTACTGGGTAAAAGTCAAGGTCATGTTAGTTAGGTCTCTCATGAGACAGAAAACGGCTATCAAATACTCACCCAGTGTCAACTTGTTTTTAATTTAGTCTCATATGGTTTTATGTTCTGCTATTTCCATGTAATAATAGCATGTAATAAATTGAATGTCTGTTTAATATTTGAAGGCAAATTACTCTATAATTTAAGCAAAATAGCTATGATAAATTATGAATAAGTTTCCTTATAACAAAATTTTTTAAAAATAACTATGTAATTAAGAAATTTAAAAAGTTTTGTTTTAAATAATACACATACCTTATTTGCTAAAATATTACAATAAAAAATGTTGCATCTTTCTACTGAATGTCAAAAACAAAATGTAAAGTTATTGACCTCTAAAGCTTTTCTGAAGTATTTCACACAGCTTTGTCCCATATGACACAATAGCACAGTCATAGCACTGAGAAACATTTTCAGGTTTCATTTTACTTTAATATATTATCCATTATGATTTAGTTGCATATGAACATGAAAAATACAATAAACAAACAGAAAAAATATTTTTAGCTGTGTAGTATATCAAAAAACATTTAAAAAATAATGTGAAGAAAATCTGGTATCACTGATGCCTGTAGGCTTAGGATCAGTCCTCAAGCTGAAAAAGAACAAGTATTAGAATATATTATTACATCACCACCAATACTAATTAGAGCCCTTTAAATTAACCTTCAAAATTTAGAAAAATCCTAAACAAATTTAACTCAAGAAAATTGCCAAAGATTCTGAATCTAACACCTCAGAAAACAACAAGCAGAAGCTGGTTACCAGCATCAAGGTAAAGAATCATGGTTTTAAAAAGTTATGGTTCCAAAACTTGCATCACGCTATTCCTACACTGTAAAGTCCTTTTAATAAGGTGCCAGAGTGTCCAGTGACCAGAATACGCTCAGCCTGGAAAATATTATGCATTTTATTATGTCACTGATCAGACTCATCAGGTAACTCTGTTAAAAATTAAGTTGAAAAGCTAACATCTGGTTGAAAAAAATATAAAATCTTATCAAATCTTATTTTAAGATATTACGTTAACACTGTAGGACTGTACTACTTTTACTAAAGTTTATTATACTGTCAGAATGTTACACCAACCTGAATAGTATCTTAAGCTCTTATATTTTAAAACAGTTTATTTGATGTTCATTAATAAAAAGAAAAACTATATATTATAAGTATTTCTCCAACCTCATTGGGCAGGAGTTAGGTGACCTGTATTGACAAGACTATTGATGCCCTAACGTTTTATTTTCTGTAATAATACATGCATCTTTTATTGTACCCACAGGTGACTTTCCAGTCTCAATATGACTAAGCATAACGCTGTGACAGTGTTGTGGTACTCGAGATCGGTCTTGGTCTCGAGTCCGGTCTTAAGACCGTTTTCTGATAGTCTCGGTCTCGTCTCGGACTCGACCGCATTTGGTCTCGGTCTTGTCTCGGTCTCGGGCTCTGAGGACTCGGCATTTTATTTCAAGACCAGTCGAGACCGCAACTGTGAAAATATCACTAAACGTACAGCATACTGTCCTGTTTATTTGTTAACATCTTTCTTTTCAGTGGATGCAAAACGCACCGATTAAAATCCAGGCGACTACTGTTTCTGTTACTCCCCCCTCCCTCCTCCGCTCCCCTCCCCCTCCCCACCTTCCACTCGCGCGCGGCGCTCCAGGACATGCGCAGTGGTTTCCTCTCAGCAGCAGAAAATGTTTGTCTAATCGTCAGTAATATAATAGCGCTGCATAAATAGTAAGAAATCCGATAGCCACAGCTAACTCAGCAGCGCTTCGCTTTCACAGACGGTGGGAACAACGTCTAACTTTTTTCGTCACTTAGAAAAGAAGCTCAAAGAAGGTAAGCTCCGCTAACGTGATGTTAGCAAAGCTAGCTGTACAGAGACACATAAGAATTTGTGATGAAAAAAAGTCACTCACTGCCTGAATTATTGTGCGGAGGTGTTGACTGACTTGTCGCATATATGGGACAACGCTATGTCCAAAAGTCTGCAATATAGTGATGTGACATTCAGAAACAGTCGATTCTTCTCCACGGCTCTTTACTTATTAGATAGGACTGGAGTGTCACTCTCTGAGAGCCGTTGTTCTATCAGATTACCATACATGCAGTGAGTACCATGCCTGCGCATTAAGAAGTCCGATCGTCAGAGGAGTTGTCAGTTCACCATATGCAGCAAGTTATGACGAAAATAAGTCATTAAATTGTTTTCAATGATAACTATATAGATATACATGTGTTGTCATGGTTTCAAAGTGTATTTAAAGCAGGTCTGGCTGCAGCTGGAGTCAGCTACAACGCACGCCCATGTAAAACTCACTTAACCTCTAAGTCAGGATGCCATACAATTGTTAATAAAGTGTATGACGATCTACATCATGATTCTATGTTGCTGGCATACATGCAGTGAGTACCATGCCAGCACATGCGCCTTAAGTCTGACCGTCAGTGGAGTTGTCAGTTCAGCATTCGCAACAAGTTATGACGAAAATAAGTCATTAAATTGTTTATAATATGACATAATATGATAACTAGATAGATATACATGTGTTGTCATGGTTTCAAAGTGTGTTTAAAGCAGGTCTGGCTATAGCTGGATGTCATACAACTGTTAATAACCAAGTGTATGATGATCTACGTCATGATTCTATGTTGCTGATTAAATAAAATCATATGGTAATGACAGCGTATGCATGTCTGAGCTAAGCATACCACTATCTGACAACGTATGCTGATCTGACAGAACACCGTGAGTTCGTGTTAAACCCGTTTTTTGTTCTAGTAATGCTCTGTGTACACTGCATCATTATTTAATTTAATTATGTACGTTGATATTTAAATTAACAAATAACTAAAACACAAGAATGAAAGAGCACGCAGAGCATGCACATTGCTCTTTGATTGTTTTTGTTCAAAGTGGCAGCTGTAATGTCTGCCATGGTGTCAGACTACCTGGCTTCATGTACTGGGATAGAGAGTGAAAACAGTCACGATGAGCACCTTCTGTTTGGTTACTTCTTGCTTGTTGCTCCTTGGTCAGTGTTCATAGTTGAGCGTTATTTACCGTCAGGGCATTTCCTCAATTGCTATGTTTAATGGTGCAACAGTGGTGGTGGTTTCTTACATGAGCAATATGGGCAAATGTCCAGGGTGTTATGTTTTTAGGGATGGCACGAGACCATCACACATTGTAACACAGAAATGGAATATTTAATATTGGTAAAATGTATTAAGTATTTAATATCTAGTTGTTTTTATGGGAATATGGATCTTTCAGATTATTTTGAGAAGCAATTTTGATCATATTTCACATTTTATCATATCATGTAGAGCGCGGTGCTGGTCTTGGTCTTGACTCGGTCTCGACTTTCCTCGGTCTTGGTCTTGACTTGGTCTCGGACCCTAAAAGTCTTGGTCTTGTCTCGGTCTCGATACACTCTGGTCTTGGTCTTGTCTTGGTCTCGGGTTAGGTGGTCTTGAACACAACACTGCGCTGTGACTAAGTGCCTTTCAGTAACAATAAAACTTCAAAGTTATTGATTATGGGTTGCTTAATAGACATGGTGCACTTCTTACCTTGATTAGCCACAATGTATTCCCTCTCAGCACGGTCAGCTACAAGGGAAAGATATATATATATATATATATATATATATATATATATATATATATATATATATATATATATAGTAAATATGTTTTCATTTCTCTTAAGTGTGTAATGTGTTTTCTGTAAGAGGAATTACTGGGCTGGTAGTAGTCATAGAGGGCGATCACTGCTGGTTTGAGGTTCTGGACAGGGATCTGCTGTAGGAGAACCAAGCTGTGGTTCACTGGTGCCCCCTTTGTAAGCTAAAATCAAGACCAAAACAGAAATTTAACTCAGCGACCAATTCATCTGTCATCACGTCTTGTTCTGAGCTGCTGACTGGTCTCACCTCTGGTAAGTACACCACAACATGGCCCTCCTTGTGTTCAACCCGATCTACCAGCTGAGCTCCTTCAAGCTGTGAGGAGAAAACATTCAGCAGCCTTATTATTATCACTGTGAACTCAGGTCAGGTATTCTATCAACAACAGGTTTAGGTTAAAGTCACTGCTTTAACTCACATTCTTCAAAGACTGAGGGTCAGGGATAAATCCTGAGAGAAAGGCGATATCCAGGATCACCATGTTAGTACTGGCAGCTTCTCCATTGTACCTGGAACACAACAATAAATATGTCTTTGAAAGTGTAGAAATGTCCGCTATGCAGCCACAAGATCTGATTGATGCTCTGTTTCTGGTTTTTATGACCTACTGGGACACAAGCCTCAGGGTGACTTTGTGGGGTCTGTGAGACGAGTTGTACTCTGGTAAAACCTCCACATTCATTGTGGTGGCATTAGGAGGAGGTGGGATGTTGTAGTGTTGAGAAATCTGAACAACATTTGCAGAAGAGAGCTTATTAATCATTACAAAGTAAACTGTTGCACATTTTAAATTTTCCAGACTTTTCAGAGACAGAAATATGATCTATGAGCCATATTTACTTGTTAATTGTGACAGTTTTGGCTTCATTGCCCACACATTTAAAATTTTACAACAATATTTTAAATTTAAAGATGCTTGGTATGAGGGAATGCTGCAAGTCAATGACTCAATGCTTCCTTAGATAGAAACATTTTAATCTCAATGTACCTATAGGTGCAATTTGTTGTAAATCAATTGAACTGAATTAAAAATTACTTATCTTGATTTTAGTGAAAACAATATAACTTTCCTTCATAATGAGGATGCTGTGACTGACCTGTAATGAGGCACATGCAGTCCCCGTCACCTCCAGGCTGTACTTTCCTGTTACATTCTGCAGCATCTTCTCCTGGTACAGCAGTTTGTTGTGTGGGTTCACATCAAACATCAGTTGACCGTCGGGAGTCTGAACTGTCACTTTGCTGGAACCTTCAGGGCTGAACACCAGACTGGAGTAGAGGGACAGAGCCTGAAGAGCCACCACCGTGTCCTACAACACACAACGTACAAGATGACAGTACAATCAGGTGTTGGCTCAGAAGCACATGAGTTCTGATATTATCAAGTAGTTTTTATAGGCCATATGTAAAATACCGTCTTTAGAGGCCTTTCCAAATGCAACATTTTTGCTTAGCTTAAATCTTATTGTTGTCACATGTCACTGATCTACCAGTCTTGCTCATCCAACACTGGGCAGAAAATTAGAACTCAGCAAAGTTACGTGTTGTGGAAAAACTCTAATCTTGACCTTTCTACTTTGACTTACTTATTAAGAAGGGATCTTGTCTGTTTATTTTAAATCAGGATGTGAAAGTAGACAGTTGTGAAATGTGTTTTCTCCCTTTATATGTTGCTGATGTTGTATAAAGAGGAAGCAAAAGTGTGTTTCATGCTAACAAAGATATAAAAAGCATGTCTGTATTGTGCAAGCTCTGTCTCCGTCTCTGAGAGTCTTCAGGATGCTGCCCCAGCTTCTTGAATAAATTAGTACAATGGCAAAGATGCATCTTCTGTCAAAATTTTTGACTGTCCTATTTGAATAAATTTTCCCTGTCATTGAATAGGAAAAAGTCCATAACAACAGAGAAGTAGGATTTAGTATTACGATATAATAAACAGCCCACTATTTAAATTTTTCTTAACTTTTGGGACTGTGTTGTCAATAAATGGCATCCTTGCTCTCTTTATTGTGTTAGTTTCTTTTTGTCTGAAGAAGAAGATGTGAAATTAATAAAAGAAGAAAAAATCTATGAGGGAGAGGTGCAATACTGGGTAATTTGGTATAGACTCCAAACCAACCAAATACAGGGCCTGTGTTAATTACATAGATACCAATACATTTTGTCATTCATGTTTTATATATCAACACCTTCAGGTGTTTTTCTGTTTGTCTTGGAATATTTTGATAAAACCTAGGATCAAATTTGAACAAATTTTATAACTGCCTACAAAATACTTTAACATAGTAACATGATAAACAGGAAAATAAAAAAGAGCCTCTTTTCCAAAGTAAATGAAGTCAAATAATAATTTGAAAGCAAATCAAAATAAAATATTTTTGAGACACTACAATACAAAAAGAAAATACAATTGTATAACACCAAGACAGATACTGAAACTAAAGTATTGATCCAAAATTGATACTAACACAGTATCCTTGATATTTTTGATCAATTCTTCCACCTTTAATGCTCAGCACGAGACAATAAATACAACCAAGAACCTGGTGAAAAAGAACCAAATTAGTTACAATTTGCTTATTCTGCTCATGCAAGATGAAAAAAGATGCACCTCATAAATAAACCTTTATAGCGACTCTGAATAGATACTGTGATAAAAGACTATATGTTTTGGGCCGCTGGAAGTACTAGGTCGCTTGGAAAATATCCAAAAACCAATAATTTGGATAATGACACATTCTACATGTTCTGTTTTCCCAGAGTAAGAATCTCATTATCTTTGGAACATGTAAATCCTTACAGTTTGAGGTAAAGCAGTGTTGACCTTACAATACCTGAGTGGAGGAGAATCCTCCATAATAGTTTTGCTGAGTTGTCAGCCACCGAACAATTGCTGAAGTGTAACCCAGGTCTTCAGCGGTGAGGGAGGAAAAGAGTTTGGCCAGCAGCACATAGGAGCTGATTTCCACAGACAGAGAGGCTGATGTCTCTGTTGCTGTCTGAGACCAGTGGATGAAACTTCCTAAAGCCAAACATCCACAAACAACATGATTGAAGAGTTGTTCACTGTAATTAATTGATAATTCGCTTCCAATAAAAACCTGACTTACCATGTTTGATGGCAACTGAGTCGAGGTGCTGCAGGAGGTGATTTCTTGTTTCCATGTCTCCAGCCAGAGTGAAGACGTACGCCAGCAGAGCTGTAGTGTAGGTGTTGCTGAAGGTATTGATGGACTCTCTGAGGCACGACAGGCTCTGTTTCACCACATGATCCTTTGACAAAACAAAATAAATGTCCTCCATAAACACAGCTATCACTTTTCTTCTCAAGTATTCTCGAAATTGCTCAAATATCATCAATATATTACCATACAAACATAAGTCGTCTATGTAAATAAATATTACCATTGGTTTTGTAAAAATGACAACAGATCAGATGGTGATCAAATTACTAATCCCTGGGACATTATGAGTGGCCATGCACCCAGAAATTGTTGACCAGAAATCACTTTTATGACTTTGAAGAAGAAATAATTTTTCTGTTTTCTTTTATAATTTAGAACATTGTCATGTCAGTAATTTTTTCTAAATAATAAGTACCAAAGCCTAAAACAATAAAATTATTCTTTTAATTGCTGTCAAACACTAACACTTTTTTAAAAATTTGATTTAAGACGACGCTTCAGTCTTATTTCCAGTCAGAATAATGATGTTAGTTTGAATCTAAAGCTGTTAGAAGTATGCTAAAATTTGACCTTGATGTTTTATTTGAACCTTTTAGTATAATCTGACACAATGTGGATTGGAAAAAAAAATCCTCAGCAATTTCAATCTCAATCATTTCTATGTTATCTTGTAACATATTTTGGTTAAATTTTAATCAGGATAATTTTACAAATAAAATAAAATACTATCTACTTATAATCAAATAGGTAAATCTTAATTATAGGATTTTTTTTTAATCACAGGTCGGGATTTGACATCCATAAACGTACAAGATGTAAAGTAAAAGAGCAAAGAATTTTTCAAATTTACTTACATTGGAGGACATTTTCATTTCCAAAAAAGCAGCAGTTATGTAAGCACTTAATGTAACTTCATCAGATACACCACCCTGTGGAGATAAAATATCACAAGGATATCCTGTGATAACATGTTATCACAGGATAGTCACCATTCAAAGGTAAGCAAAGTCATGTGGTAGTTTTACAGAGCCTGCATGTTTTTAAGCAACAGCTCCATACATCTGGCTTGGAAAATTAACTTTGGTTTCAGTATTTAGATCTTTTCTGATTATGTTTTTTTTTACAATTACGCTTTAGCATGAAACATGAAAGTTCATAACATCTGGACTATATTATCCAACAACTATTGCACCCCAAATCTTCATTTGCATTATTGACAAAGCTGACACCAATTTTGTGATGATATATTCATCAGCAGTATGTTCTAGGCATTAAAACTTAAAATTACTGTGAATTCTATCACAATAATAAACATTTTTCAATCTTTTTATCTAAAGGACTTAACTGAAAAAGTTGTGAGTAGTTACTAACATTTTTGGTTATCAGTTCATTTCTCATGCCACTTTCTCCTTTGAAAGCTTTAACATAACATTTTGGGACAAGGTTAAGCATTCGAAATCTGTTCTTGTTCCATGTCACTGTGTCTGCAGCTAATTGTTCCTGGACTTTTAACATACTTTCATTCTGTTGTTAAAGAGCTTTCCTGACTGCTGAAAGCAGCCGGTGTCACGTTGCTTTTGTTTCAACCAAGTCTTTGACTGATCAAGTATTTCTGGGTCGATGTAGACAAAAGATTGAGCTTTGGAGAACGATCTCAGAACAAAAGCAGTCAGCCTGCAAAAAAGGAAGAAAAGAAATGTAGTATTTACTGAGTAAAACTGGTGGCATGATTAGAAATATTGGTATAAAACAAAAAATATATATTTTTTCTGAATTTATACAGTATTAATGAATACACAAGTTAACAAAAAATATTAAGAAATGTAAAAAAAAAATTCCTCATTTAAGGAGCATGTTTATGTTGATAAAATACTCAGGAGGAGATTCCTCACTTTCCTTAGGTGTCACTTTAATGACTTGTTCCGTGTTAATGGCGTGATTTGATTAATGTCAGAGTGTGTTCAGATTGGTTCGTGGTGTTCTCACCAGGTGTTTCCTGGTCCTGATCCAAATGTGCTATAAGCACCTTCACTGTCTTTGTAGTTCAGCTGTCTCTGGTAGCCTGTAGAACAGAAACAAATTTACACATGTAAAATATGAAGACGTCAACCTTCTAATTTCACTAAATGTTTCACATGTCTGTATATTTGAGCAGAAAACAAAGGTACCTTTTCATTTTTTGCTTTAAGGTTTTTAGTACTAGGATTTTGTACAAAGTTTTGAATTTCATTTTATATTTGTTAACTGTGCTCAGTTCAATTTCATATTAAGATTTAGAATATGCAGGTAAAAGAAAGATCTCATTGGTTTGAATCAGCAGAGGTGTCGGACATAATCCAGCTATAAGTAAATTTTTGACAGCTAACAGAAGGCTAAAGGTGAATAAAAGGTAGAAAGTAAAACATCAGATTCACTCGTATTACTGTAATGGGATAGATTTGAGATTGGAGATCACAGGGGCATGAGCTCCATTTGGGTTGAGCAGACGCCCACTGCTGGCTGTGTTGGACAAATTCTGGAAAGTGGTTAATTTTTCATGTCATATTATTAGAAATATTTACTGCTGGACTGAGCAGACTAATATCCAGAAATGAGAGATGACATGCAGCAAGACATAGTGGTGCAGACTGAGCCGACAAATGAAGTGAAGCATTGACCATATATGCAAACATTTTAGGGTTGGTAAAATACAACTTGTACTTGTGCACCATTTTTGAATGTTTTTTTTTTTTTTATATTTTTTTTAAGGAAAATATACTTGGTCCACATCTCACCATAACACAAGACATTTACCGACTTACCGCTGGTTAAGAAGCTGAACGCCTTTTCCTTAATAGCTGGGGTTAGCTGCTGTGAATTTTGTAGATATTCAAGGATGTAGATGTTGGGAGCCAGTAGGGCCATGTTCTGCTCCCCACATCCATACGGCATCTGCAGCAGGCCATCCAGGTTCTGCAGGGCACGGCCCATAATGTCACCTGTGCAAAAATATACAAACAAAGCTCCCTCACTTGACTGACTATGACATATCTGTATTTAACTGAGTGAAAAATAAAACAGCAGATTTAAAAACATGTAAAGGTGCTTATGGTAGAACAGCAGTACGTGTGTTTAGTGAATAAAGCAGTTTACCCAGGACAGAGACAGCAACACGGCTCGATCCATCAATCACATTTTGAGGCAGCTGTATCTCTGCTTCCTCAGTCAGAGCTTCTCCTGAGTTTACACAAAAAAAATCATCATTTATGAGTGATAAACCTTAACAGAAGGCCAGTTTTAAAACAAAGTAATCATAGACCTGGTCAGTGAATCATGAATGTTTCTTATCTTATCATTGATATACAACTAATACTGGAATATTGAAAGCTCCAGTATTAGATGTAAGGCAGATCTAAAGTTGAAGAAATGAAAGGAATTTTGTGACATAAAGTCCTTTCATGTCTTTGTGCATTTGGATCAAGGATGTTGAATTCACAATGTTCTGCTGTCAGGGTGTAGAATATTACCTTTGATGTAACATCACTCTTTAATTTTATCTTTGTTTCCATATTAGTCAATTATTAGCCAAACTAATCAGAAACTAGGACATGTCATCAGTTTCACCTTTAATTTTCAAGCATCCAGCATGTCGAGGTGAATAATCCTGCGTTCCAGTTAACTCAGCAGATGGAACTCAGAGTTGGGCTTGATGTCAGACCCAAGGTAAAAGTGTTCTAGTAAAGAAGCTGGAATTTCAACATGGCAATGCCTATAGACAATGTCTGCAGTTACTCTTAGAAATACCGTTTACTTTCGATAAGCAAACATCACTTTTTAATTTGTTCAGTGCACGTGGTATTGATTTTAGACACACTCTTAAAAAGCACACAAACAAACAAAACAAAACAAAGAAAGAGATATACATTTAAATGGATACATTCAAAACAAAAATGAAACAGAACATAATCAATTGGTGTCACAATAAAAACAATGAAATTGTTTAACATATGTGGATTAGGGTACAGTATGGAATAGGGAAGTTAGGAACTTAAGACAGCACATTTTCCTTCACCATTGAAATAAATAGCAGATGTACAGCAATCTGAAATGAATGCAAAAATGTTCACATCCTTTTGTGACAGTCTGACCTTTTGGACAAAGAAACCAGTTGTGCGTCTTTACTTCCTCAACTCCTTCAGCCTGGGAGAGAGGTATAACTTAAAGTTAGTTAAAGTGTTAGTTTTCAATGTTTTAGGAAGTCAACAATGATTTAGGTGATTTTTTTTAAACATAGTTTGTTTGGGCCAACCTTTACAATAAGAGGACGGGTTACAACATCGATGCGGCCTCTGTCTGGAACGCTCACAATCTCGTTGTTGCAAGAAGAGTGAGAAGGAACTGCCTCAGCAGTCACAGTCACATTCACAACCCCTAAAAAAACACATCAACTAAGATCAGTTATTCACATTCTGTACTCTTTGTCAAGAATCAAATTTTTGAGGCTAAAGTGGATTTTCTTGAATTTACTCAGATTAAACAGAGGTTCCGAATGGGAACAGACACACATTACACCTGTCTATCGACCTTCTATAACAGTGTTTCTCAACCCTGGTCCTCACTGTCCCCCTGTCCTGCATGTTTTAGGTATTTCTCTTCTGCCACACATTTGAATTGTATCTCTGGGTGATTAACTGGCTTTTGCAGCACTTGATGGTCATGCAATCATTTGAATAAGCTGTTCTGGAATAGAGGCACATCTAAAAAACATGCAGAGCAGGGGGGCGCTGAGGACCAGGTTTGAGAAACACTGATCTATAATAACTCATATTTAAAGTTGTAAGAATAAAAACCTTGTCCTCACCTAACACTGTGGGATTCATGGTCCAACTGAGGGTTTTCCGCTTGTTGGGACACAGACAGGATGTGTACTGGTCCCCAGAGAGGGGGGTGAGACTGTAATCTGAGGACGGGGCTGCATTTACTTTTATCTGTTAAAGAAAACAAGTTTGAAGCTCAGGACTCAGTGGATAAATCTGTCACTTTTACATTTTGTTTCTTTGGTATGATAAACGCTTGTCCGGTGTTTTTTCCTTCTTTGTCTTGATTATGCTTTAAAATATTACTCATTCTATGCTGGTAAAAAAAATGAAAACAGCTTTTTTTGTTGTCATTTTAAAATGAGAGGTGAGTGTATAATTTGTGTTTTCCCAGATCTCACCGTTAAAAGGTAATAGTTATGTTTTTACAACTCCCCACAAGCAGCTGTACAGAGTGAGTAGAACATTTCATTGCATCTTAAAAACCCTAATAACAGGTCTGTCAGCAACAAGACAGTTTCAAGGGCTCTTCAGCAAAATGATATAATATGGTAACCTATTATGAAGCAAGTGACATTACATTTTGTCAAATGCCATCATCAAAATAATCAAGAAAAGAACATACCTACTATAACTGGTTGTCACAGATTTCTTGGACATATTGAAGTAGTATTTTACAATTGTCTAGCATATCTCACCCCATCACCTACGTGACTACTACGGAAGCAGCCAAAATGTGGTTTTTCAATGAATAATGTCTAAAATACTTTTGCAAATACACTTTCCTTTCAGGCTAACATTTGTTTCAGACTTACATCTTCTGACAGAATTCTCAACAACAACAACAACAACAACAAAAATTAAACTAAAAAAATTTTTTTTTGAAATAAATTACCCCTAAATCTTTAACCACAGCTAAACTTTACACTGTCAGTAGAATTACTAAGAAGACGTCATATACTATATAAATCAACCCTCACCATAATGCATTTAGTCAGGTAGTTGAAGACGGTTGCCTTCAGCTCAAAGTTCTCCCCCCGGATGATGGAGTAGGGCAGGGTGAGCTCCAGGAAGAAAGGCTGGAAGACAGTGAGCTTCTGACGAGGAGCCAAACCAAAACCTTGAGGGGACAAACAGAAAGTCTCCGTCTCCCAGGTGGTGATGGTGTCTGGGACAGTGAGGGATACATCCTTGGTTCCAGAAGATCTGGATCAACAGATACAGAAATGTATTGGGTTAAGCTTTAGATCACACTTAATTGTGATAAAGGATAATACACAGCTTCTATCATCTACTCTATAATTCTCAGGTTCTAAGGAAAAACCTGTCACATATAAGACAAAAATAATGATTCTTCTCCTGTGAGCTCCCTACTCTGCTCCTTAAGACTAGCCATCAGAAATTAGCAAACACCTGGTAGAATTGTACTTCTACTAACCTCATAACACAAGCTACTTCTCAGTGCAAAGCTGGTTTAAATAATAATAATAATAATAATAATAATAATAATAATAATAATAATAATAATAATAATAAACATTGTTAACGGATTAATAGAGGAGCAATGTTACAAAATCAAATGCCTTTTAAGTCATATTTGACATATATAGCATTTGCATAAAAACTAAAGGAACATAGTTACTTGATTGTGCTACAACATTGCATTATGTGACTAGAAAATACATAATACTACTGCCCCTTTAAGTTGCCCACACAGGCCAGCGGGGCATCCAAGCACCCAAGAAAAGGATTTGGAGATATTAAAATGTTGTTTCTCAATTACGTCCTTACAGTTAACCAGAAATGCAAACTGCTCATGTTAATTGAATAAAAAGTAGATGGCTGGACAATATGTCCATTGTATATAGGCTGAATTATTATTACCATTACTTCTAAAGTCTCACCCTGTTTCCACGATGTCCCATATCCAGGTCTCAGGGAAGAAAGTGCGAACTGTTTCCACTGGTTGTGGAACCATAGCAGCTCGTGAACCTGCTTCACCTCTCACAGCCATTGGTAAACTAGATCCTTTTAATGGGACTTAAAGAACCAGAAGAAAGAGAAACAGACCTTATAAACAGTGGTACACTCCCCCCCACCCTCCATTTTAGAAGTGAATTCAAAAACTGTCCTATTTGACAGCTGTGAAGTTATCACAACATACCATAATCATATTCTCTCCCCTTGAATTTAAGACATATGGGTATGCCCATCAGCAAATTTGTTGCTGTTTTCAGTCCTACTCTCTACACAGTTTTAGACAAACAACAAAAAATACATAGAATAATATGTTTTAAATGACGTATATTTACTGTAAAACATTTTGAATTGTATGTTTGTTGTACATTTGGTACCTGGAAAACTATATTGGCTTTCTCTGTTTCAGCAGGTGAAAAATATCTCTTCATCCTCACATTCCAGCATTTTTTGGGATCGTGAACCTTATATGGTATATATAATATTTTCCTGACAGGAAGCAATGCAAAAATCTGTGGAAAAAGAACATGGTTTAGAGCTGGGAAGTGTTCAGTAACTTTGCTTTGGGGAAAAAAGAGCTTAAGAGCTTCACTTTTATTTAAAAACATAACCATAGATAGTATGTCTCTGAAGGAGGCTAAATGTTGTTAGCTGTCACCCTGTCTTCATCCAGAGACTTTCCAGGCTCCTTGATGAGGACGCTCTGATCGATGGCACTGACGCCACACAGGGAGTCAGGCTGGGCCGTCAGCTGCAGCTTCGTCTCCTCTCCTGGAACAGCCGGTGATGGAGAAAACTCCACCGACACCTGATGAGGACACAACATTTACAGTTGGAACCAGACGTTTTCACACAAAGAATAAAATGCCACATTCAACTTTTTTTTTTCTCACCGTCTAAACTTAAATCTGACTAAACTTCTCCCGTTTCTAGAATTAGTAAAATTACTTCTACCCGTTAAATGTCACAATATTGAGAGAAAGAATATGCCAGAGATTTAAATCAAAAGTTTACTTTCAGAATAATTAATGTCTCTTTAAGCCATGAGGGACAGACCAGATGATGATGTCATAACTTTGGAAGCTTCTTATAGGTTAACTGACACATTTGAGTTAAGTGGAGGCACACCTGGGTGTATTTAAGACCATATCTGAAACAAACTGCTTCATGTTTTGACAAATAAGAAAGAAAAAAAAAATCAACCACGATAACAGGAACAGAACTTTAGTCTGGTTGAAGATATTATTTGGCATTTAGCAAATATGTTTTTTTTTTGTTGTTGTTTTTTTTTAAAATTATTCTAACTGACCTAAAACAAGAAAGGTTTGGTCTGATTTAACTTCAGACAGAAGAAAACAAGTGAATGTGTCTTTTTATTTGGTGTATCTAATTCAACTGTAACACTATTTACCCAATAAATTGTCTTATTCTGAATAAAAGTTTTATGTTGCAGTGTAAAACAAGTGACGTGCTTAGCACAAAATATGTTGCTTCTTTAGAAGTTAATATAAGGACTATGTCATAATGCTGGTGGTGTCTTTTATATTTGGCGCAGCTCGTTCTCTTATTTGCTGACCTTATTGCTGAAGCATTTTTCTGTTGAGAACTCGGCATTGTGAGCAATCATGTTCTGGTTGGAGAGGACAGCGTAAGCCACAACCTGGATCACAGGTGCCATGTCTGGAGACACGTGCAGCTTGAAGGACACCACGCCTTCATTCACTGGAAGAGAAAAACATAACATCCAATTGTTAGACATGCTATGAGGGATTGCTGCATTTATGTACTTTCTATGGACAAAATTAATTACATTTATAAATTAATTTCCTTGGATTTTTGCTGATGTAGTTGGGAAGAGTTTAAACCTGGATGATCAGTTTACAACTTTAACTTTAAGATGTTGTTTTTCCTTTTCCATTTTGTCACCTGCTTATGTTTTGCCTTGGAAGCCCTTAAGCGGTGCTGACAAGGCATTGGTGTGTTCAATCAGCCTCAAGGGAAAAAAGATCAGGCCAACTGTGTTTCCATCGACCTTAAAATTCTGCAAATTGGAATTGTGAAAACAAATTTGCTTCATCGAAACATGGAAACTAAAATAGAAACAAAAAACACATTTTTCAATTAAAAGTGTTTGCGCTATGTTGAGTTTATTTTTTATCAAAAATTTTTGCATTTGGCAGCTCGTTGGACGGTGCGCAGCTGGCTCTACCAAAGGTCTCACAACATTGCACACTTCATCAAAATTTTCCCTTAAAACTCCCCATATGTTACGAAGCAACTCCCAAGTTTGAGGGGTTTGTGGCTCCAATGACTCTATTAAATAATTCCCACCTAACATGACGGGTTTTTTTTTCTTTTTGGTGTGTATATTATGCTGTCATTTTGAGTCCAAAAGGTGTTTCTTTGTCCTCAAAGCTAACACTAAAAATGATCATCCAAGCATTCTAAAATTAAAATCTGAAATGTTTTGAATATATGAAGACTCGGTCTTTACACACCTGGTTTATCTTCCACTTGAACTTGTGTTTGTCCTCCTCTGTCAATAGTTCCTCTGTATAAGACCTGAGGATTTTCAGCGGACATTAATGCAATGCATGGTTGTTATGCAAATAACAGGAATAATAAGAACAGCTGACTTGTTGGTGCTCTATTGAATTGAGCTGCTGACTATGTAGATCATTGGAGTCCAGTGAACTCCAATTCATGTTCAAGAAACCAATTAAGGATGATCTGGCCTTTTGCAATATGAACAGTTCCGAATACCAGTTAGTTTTGACCCCAAACCTAAGAAAAACATTTTTTTTTCAGTGCCATTCTTCATCCCAACATGCATCAAAGTTCAAAGTATTAAAATGGCTTAGCCAGAGTTCAAAACTAAGTCTGATAAAGTCTGATAAGGTGTTTAGTTTAGATGTGAATAATCTACTCATCTGCTGTGTATCGTCCATGTGATTACAGGGTAACACATCCATAATAGAAACCCACATATCCCACAACTGAGATTCAGGAATTTGAGACAAGTCAAAGTCTTCTGATAGACATCACACTACAAAGCAACACTGTGTTTGAAAGTATAAAGAGAAGCATCATTCTAGGTTGAGCCTTTAATATTATTTAATTTAATTGAGCCATATGGTAATGCCATGACTATTTGTATCTAAATGGTTATATCAAAATTCAATTATTCTGTTTGTTGTTGTTGTTGGGTTTCTTTTTGTCTCTTTTGTGTCACATACTGTACAGGAACACTTTTACAGATCACAATGAAATACATTCTTTGACTACTTAGAAGAAGGTAATGCTGTGCTGAATTGAAAAAAAGCAATGCTCTTAATAAATCAGTTTTTTCTTTATCTCACAGCTGTCTGAGAGTTGCTAAGCTTTGACTTGCAACTGTCAGCTACAATCAATTTTAAAACTTATTTAAAAATCTTCAGTGGTGATAACCAGAGAAACTACTCACCAGGTACATGATGTTCACAGATGCCTGTGATTCAAGCACAAAAGTGTAATTAATGGCGATTTCCACCTCTTTGTCACACAGAAGTGTTGTTTTGCTCTTTTCTATCTTCAGTGAGCTGGTAGGTTTAGTATCAGCAGAGGGAGGTTGAAACTGCAAAACTACACGATGCTCTGAGGGAATGTAAGCCGTTCTACTTGGAGGAAACCTCAATCTTGGTAAACTGCTCACCTGATTATAGAAAAACATATTACAGACAGAGCTGATGGTGGTTGGAAGATAAACCAAAATTGTATTTTACTGTTCTTGTAGTGCACTTTAACTGCAAGTTGAGAGCCATGATTTACTTACACCAAAGAAAATATCTCCAACAAAAGTGTCTGTGCTGACAGTGAAAGTGGCAAAACCACTGGAGTCAGTTGTGAGGTTCTGCAGTAAGCGTGAAGACCAAACATGACCCTCAATCAAGTACAGCGTCATGTTATTAATGGGCATCCCATTGAAGTCAACAGCCTTGACCTGTTGAAAGTACAATTGTGTGGTAAAAATAGTGCAATGACCACCGTTCAGAAATGTAATACATTTCTTGTTGTTTTGATTTTTTTGTCACATTTAAATGTTTCAGATTTAAATCAAACAAATTTTAAAATGAAAGATAGCTTGAGTAAATAGAGAATGCAGTATTCAATTGATGATTCATTAAGGTAACCTATCCAAAGGTTATCCTTGTCTGAAATTAACATTTGTTTGATGGGCTAACATTTAACTGGGACAAATAAGCAAAGTCCATGAAGTCTGTAAAGAGAGAAATAATTTTTTCACTGCTCTGAATTATTCTTACTTTCCCTTCCAAATTTGAGCCTTTGACATACATCTTGGGAAGATCAACAAAAGCCAGCTTTCCAATAACATTTGAAAGTTGTATTTTCATCATTTGAGAGTGTGAAACACCTGAAAGTAAAAAAAAAACAAAAATGATATGATTGTCATATCTGAAGAATTATTCCGAAAAACTCTGCTTTAAAAAAGGAAGAGTCGAGTACCGTAGCTGGACTTACCTGTTCCCTCCTCTTCCACGGTGGCACTTATATCAAGTCTATTTTTTACCAAGTTTGGTCTAATTTTGGTGAAACTTGACATTTTAAATTCAAATGTAGTACAGCCTGTTGTGTCCATCTAAAAAGAAAAAGCGAAGAAAAAAAAATAATTGAGATGAATACAACAAACGGTAGAAACAATCTTTTTAGACTGATGTTTTCTGTGAAATGACAGACTAACATCCTGGTCCAATCAGCAATAAAGAGGTTAGAATTTTTAACTTGTAGTGTTTGTCTTTAGATTTAAATTATTGCATGCACATGTGATAATTATTTGTCAATCTATTAATATTTGTTTTTAGCATTATTTATGTCGTGTGCATTTTGGTATAGATACCTTTAGGTACAGTATAAATGTGGGTAACCTTACCTGCTTTGTCATTGTCTCACAGGGAGGCGTTATCTGAAGTTCCTCTAGATTTCTAGACTGCTCAAGAGGTCGGCACACCTTCACTGTAACATTTCCTGGTACTGGCTGTCCATATGTGTACCTGGTTAAATTAGAACAGATTCATCAACAGAGAATAACTGTATTATTATTAGTTTTTAAGTTCTGATATTTACTTACTAGAAAAAAAAACATTACTTACTTTGAACATACTTTAGTTTCAAACTCTTTCTGCACAATACAGATTTCTTCTTTTACATTCATGTTTACATCAAATTTGGGCAAGACTGAACACATGAACGGTACATGTTACCAGGTAGATTTTAAGAGAAAAGATTTTCTTAAAAAAAAGAAAAGATTTCTAACATACCATATTTCTCCACTTTAAAGGGGTGATAGTTCTTATGTCCACTGACTGTCACTATGATGTTGTACGATCCTTCACGGGCTTCAGAGTTTAAGGAATATGAGAGCTGCAGTATTTTGGTGGATGTTTCATTGAGCCACTGTCCGATTCTGTTCTGGTTCGGATCCTGTTCGGTCAGATAAAAAACAATGAGACACTATACATGTCTGATGACCTGTCAGGGCCCTTCAGGCATTTCAATGAGGGCCTATTTATTAAATTAATTATTGGATAATAAATAAAATTACATTATTGTATTTCAATGTCTTTTATAATCATTAATTAATTATTTTCTAATGAAGAAAATCAACCAATCATTAGGCAATGAATCTCTGTTGCTTGGCAGAAAAACATCTCACAGCTGTCTGTGAGTCCTGCAATTATAAAATGCACTTAAAAAGTTGAAAGTAAAACTGAAATATGTGGATAACAGGTATTATCTGCAATGGACACCTGTGGGGTAAAAAAGATAAAATACTTTGTTGTCTACATAAATGGAAAATTGGCTTAAATAATCTGTCAGATTCCTCCCATAAGAACAACATGTCATGCTATACACAAACGTTCCTCAAAATAATTGAAAAAGAAAACTAAAATGTGATCTGCACTGTGTTGTTTCCTTCTAATTGCAGAGCTGGATAGTTGCCATGAATGAAGAAATACCAGCTGTCGCAACAGCAACAAAAACAACTAAACCTACAAGTTAAGCAGTTTGTATTTGCTTACCTTTAGTTCAATGACCCCGTACTGTTGGACAAAGAGAGGAAAAAGAAAAGTCTGAGTCAAGCAAAAATGAGAATAATATGGAAAGTTTCATTATCATTATCTGGTGCAAGTTATTCAGTTTCATGCCTTAGACTGACAGCCTCATTTGGTTATGTTAGACAAAGAAAGAAACTGATTTTAGAAACCTGTTTTAAACAGCTACTGGCTCAAACCATTGATCGTTCAGCAGACTGACTGTAGATATTGCAGATCTTTAGTTAAGCAGCACACATGGCTACATCACCCATCACCCTCACCAAATAATTTTAAAAAGAAAAGCTATGAAGACACAATGAAAATGCTTCTGGTAGCAAACCAGGCTGGCCAGGGTAGCCATGAAGGTTTGAGATCAGAAACAACATTTTCTGAAAACGACTGGCAGATTGGATATATTTCACATTCCCATGTCTTTTTTGAAATGATTTGAAAGTATTTTGTCTTTGGACTCCTAATCGTGTATGTTTAAACATTAACATGACCCACTTCTAGGGGGTGTGCAGTATTTGAACAGTGATCAAATAAACCCTTTGATTTGTTTACATTCTACATGGATTTTTTTTTAAACAATAATATTTAGCCACTTACCAGCTGATTTATTGGTCTGAACTTTGCATCCATTGAGACCACTCTGAAATGAACTACGAGAAGTTTTCAGATCATATGGATGTTTTAGGTAAACAGCATTAACTTGTCAAAGTTAATGCTGGTAACCCAATTACCTGTCTGTCCAGGGAGGTAGATTGGTTTGTCTGTTTGGATTAAGGTCATGGGTTGGTAGGTTTTGATTAGGACTTTCCTGACTTCTTCTGAGTAAAATGTGTTTCCTCTTACTTGCACCTCCAATGTCTGCACCTCTTCTTTTTTCACTAAAGGGACCTGTGTCAACAAAAATTTTGGAATGATGTGAAACATGAAACTCTTGCTCGTAACACAATGTTATCTTTGAAACAATAGATGGTTGCTTGTTATTGAAAAGCATGCAGTGCCACGTTTTCTTGAAAGTTGACCTGAAACTGAATGATTTCAAGAAACTCCTCCGTAGAGGTCTTCTCAAGAAGGATGGTGTTGTTTTCTTGAGACCTCAAAAAGACGGTCATGGTCAGAGTCTCGTTGGGCTCCATGAGACTCGCACAGAATCTTGTCTGAGCTCCAGCTTCAAGGACAGCAGGAATGGTCACCATGTAATATCTGCAGATAGTGAACATGCAGCTGTAATTTCAGTGGTCTGAATCCTCTCGGGAGTGGAAAACTACCAAAATTTCTATTCAAATTAATTATAAACATATTTCTGAAAAGTTCATATAAACTCACGGATTGGCCAAGGTTGGACCAACACATGTTGCACAAAAGACGACCCACAGAATCCATGTCCACATCTGGTTCCCAGGATGACCCATGTCTGACTGCACTGATCCTCTGAGTTACTTTCTATCAAACAGCTGCAGATAACAACACCCCCGCCTACCTTCACTCTCACAGTGCAAACCTTCTACACACCATGTGTGTTTCTCCTGCAGGTATCTAGAAAATAACTCATTCATAAATGCTACAAACAGATGTTTGCTTTAATCATTAGAGTAAATACCAGATAAGAGAAGTTTAACAAAGTTTGTACCAAGTCAAATAAATATATTTGCAATTATGAAACTTGAAACCAAACTAAATTTAGCCTTTTAAATAAAATAATAAGGGAACTGAACTTAAAGTGAAATGAGAGCCAATCATCTGTTTACTCTCTGTTTACTCTGTTGCAAAGTCAATGTGGCTGTAACTGTCTATGTGTCAATTGTGAGACAGAAAACACCTCTTGGCTGTTTAAACAAAACTTGTTGGAATGTTCATTTCTTCTTCTTTTACTGGTTTTAATTGTCTAGATTTTTCCATATAAATTAGTGAGTGGGTTATACAGGTGCACAGTTAGTAGCACTGCTGCCTAGCAGCAAGGGCAGCTGTCTTTCTGCGTGGAGTTTGCATGTTCTCCCTGTGCATACGTGGGTTCTCTCTGGGTACTCCAGCTTCCTTTTAAAAATACCTTATCAATCCCAAATGAAATGAAAATGAAAAGTAAATGATGTGACTAACACTATCCAAGTTTCTTCAGTCATTGTAGATGCTAATGGCTGTGGACAAGAAGGATCTCCTGTAGCTGTCGGTACTACAACCTATCTGAGAAGCCTCTGACTGAAGACATTCTGTTAAAGGACAGTGTCATAAAGGGGATGTCCTGGGTGGTCCATTATGTCCAGCATTGCGGTGAGGCTCTAAAACAGTAAATGTGTGTGTGTGTGTGTGTGTCTGTATATATATATATATATATATATATATATATATATATATATATATATATATATATATATATATATATATATATATATATATATATATATCTCAAAAACAGATAATTCAATAATTTGTTACTATGGTGCAATTATTTAAACATGCAATATTACGTTCAAATTTTTACTACTTGTTGAGCAAGATCAGATTGAAGGTTTTCAAGTGGCCAAGATCAATTTTATTTATTTTAAATTATTTTTTAAATTTCCTGCTGAATTGTTTGGATCCTGCTTTTACTAATCTGCATTTCTTCTGGTCGTGGAAATAACCTACATTTTTATTGTTTCTAGGTGAAAACTTTGACATTAGTGTTAGCAAAGTTGTGCAACAGTGCCCTTTAAACAGGATCGAGAGTTTGAGTTTGTTATGCAAATATTACGAGAACTGTGTAGAACGAATAAATGCAGAGATGAACGGATCGGTAGACTGACAGATTAGATAAACACAGCGGTATCAAATTCAGTCCTTTACAGCCCGTGGATTAATGGAGAAACAACATAAATGGACGGATGCGCAGAGTTGGATGTAATGGTGTGGGAGATATAACTCCACAGAAAACATCTGTGACCTACAATCATGTTCAGAGACAGTGAGCCATCTAGTGGACACAATGAAGCATTGCAGAACCCTTCAAGCGAATGATTTCTCTACTACAGCAATTATTTTAAATTCCCAATTTTCCAATTCATAGGGGAAAATAATGAAAAGGCTCCTATATTCTTAAACATTTTAATATATGGGATCTTGTTTAATTCATGGAGTCCGACAAAACCACTGTAGTTTTTTGATTCTAAATATAAATGAATAAACTCTGGAAAATATTGAAACATAATTTTTTTTAGATCTCTTTAAAAAGAGTTTCTTATAAGAATAAGCAGATTGTTAAGGGGGTGAGTGTGGCACATTTGACGCAGCATAATGTAATATGCAATACATGTACTGTTATTTTAAACAAGCATCACTGTTAGTGTTGCATTCCACAGAGAAAGGTGCTCCTCCGTAGCGAATACTTTATTGACAAAACGTAACGTAAAAGGTTTAAATGACAGATAACATCTGACTTTTGTCATCTATGGCAATCTGGAGGTATGTGCCATTTAATAGGCGACCAATGAAAGTAAGTTTATTTTTGAGCAGAGAAACTAATACTATTTTGGGTGTAAATGCTTATTATAAAACACAACTGGAACACCTCTTCCAGGTCTCAACAACAATATGAATAATATATTTGGTGAAAGATATAAAATCTGTGTTTGAAGCAATTACTTCTCGGGATGTATTCAGATTACTAAAACACATCTACTGTACTTTGGCAGACATACAGTACTTGCTGTACTTGCTGTGCTTGATGTCAAAGTAAAATTTCACATCACCTAAAATAATGTGTGAAATTGAAGGCAACCATAAGAAACATTTGAACAAAAGCTGTCTCTCCATCCATCATGTATATATGTGTGTATCATCTGTTTGCACTTGACTGACATTGACACACTTTAAGCTCTTAAGAATAGTCCTTATGAAAAAATGTGGAAAAGCCCATCCCAATCTTCTTCAACTGGATCGCTGCTGTCTTCATCATGTGGGTTAGTGCCGGCACATTTATCATGCTCATCTTTAGGTTCTAGTCAGAAGTCTTTATCCTCAAAGGAGGAAATGACCACAACCTCCCGACTCTTGAAATCCCACACTGCTGTCAGATGGAAGGCCATATTGGAGAAGACGACAAGGTACTCAAACAGCGCAAAAAAGGTGTAACCTGTAAAAAACACAAATATCACACATGCATGTGTTGGCCAGCATTTTACACTGCTTATAACACAGACAAAAAATATCCATCACTATTTTTGTCTCATTACAAGTTGAAATCACATATCCATGCCACACGTTTCCTATTTTTATGTGTTGAAATAGTTTTAAAACATGTTTAATTTCTATTTCCACTAGTAATCATCAATTCTTTGTGGTGTTTATGCAAAACCTTAGGTTTATATCTTGTGTGAATTTTGTCAACTTTTGTGTCAGCGTTTTAAAATATCAAACATGACACAAGGTAAAACTTACTTCCTGATTCACAGTACATGTTGTGTTTCCAGTAGAAGAATCCAGCAAAAGCACAGAAGCAAACATTGAGGAGTAAGAAGCGAACCTTCCAGTGATGAGACTTGGCATCCTTTAAGGAAAAAAAACAAAAAAACATCACAAACAAGGCTCAAATGCTGCAGTTAAAGTAGATAGATTTAATAGAATTGTGGTGTTTTATATTTACTATTCTTTACCTCGGGACTTAATGAATACTTTTTAATTGATCTCCACAAACGGCAGGTTATCAGCATATAGATAAGCGAACTCACAATGAAGAGGACGAAACCTTCCTTATGCACAACTGAACAGGGAGGAAGGAGAAATCATGTTCAGAAACAGGCATCAAAATATTCAACATGATGATTCAGTAACAAAATAAAATTGCTAAATTAGTAAAGAAATGTATGAATGAAGACTCCACCATCCAAAAAATAACCCTGATGCATGTCTTATGGTAACTGGATCACTCACAGTATGTCTCATTAGATGACACATATGTAAGAAGCAGCAGGCCCAGGTTCTCAAAAATGGAAAAGGTCAAGTTCAAGCAGCTGAGTGCGCTCTCGGAGGACCTGGCAGCAAAGCGGGACTTGTAGAACCTGAAGTAGGTAAAGGCCACCAGAAGCCTCGGAGCAGAGTGCAGTCCGATGCAGAATCGCCATATGTGGCACTCAGGACTGAGGCTGATAGAGGCACTGATGGATGGCAGGTAGTTGGGCACCTAAAGACAAAGAAGGAGGAATGTATTCTATTTTTTCACACAGGTGCAGAATGTGACAAGTAAAACTAAATAAAATAAAATATAATAATAATTAATAATAATAATAATAATAATAATAATAATAATAATAATAATAATAATAATAATAATAATAATAAGAAGAAAATACCTAAGAAAAACTTATAAAATCAAAGTTTCATTTTGTTGCAACTGGATAATGTGCACTAATGTGACAGTGAAATATTTTGAATTAAAAAACCAACAACCTTCAATAAGTGAAAATGCTTTAATGTGGAAAGAACACATGAGTTCATTTTTAATGTAAACTCTCTGCTTCTCTCTGTGTTTTGATCAAATGATAAGGTTGAGATTTCTGCTGGCAAACAAAACAGGTGGGTTTAATATAAGGGAAATAATGCATATGAAGAAAATTACTCAGTGCACACTGTTAAGTTTAGTAGAGGATTTGTGTAAAATGTAACAGAAAGTTGCTGGATGTTTTGGTTAATTAAATAACTAATGAAATAAATTCAATAAAAAGCATGGTACTCTTTATGACTAAATGCACTCAAATGAAAAGTCTCAATTAAAAAATATTTAAGAAGTACTAAAGCAACTGAAAAAACCCTGTTTATATTAAGACGCCTTTGACCTTGAGACAAAAGGGCAAAGGTCATTTTCTTTTCACAAAAGAAAATGATCTCTTATTACCATTAGTAATAATGGTAATAATAATGGTTTCTTGGTAATAAGAAACAATTTCTAATAAAAGAACCATTTCCAGAAAGCTGTTGGAAAATAACAAATTACCTGGCAATGTGTACCAGTAGCATCTTCAAAGTGAAAGAGAGAGGATATCGAGACGCAAGTGATGAGTCCTAACAGTGGCAGGCACACAGTAACAACAATACAAGTGGCGAATGATATCCTGATGACCAGGGGCCTTTCATAGCCCAAAATGTTTGAGCCTTGGATCATTTTACCCTGCAAGTGGGGAAACATTAAACAAAAATAATAATCACATCGTCACAAAAGAGGCAACATGATTCTATTCACAGAAAATTATGCATGCATGATACATATTTACTGTTATAATAATTAGCAGTGTGCATGCCATGCCCGGCTAGGGCTAGAATTATGAAGTAGTCATCTTTATTCTGATAAATTCATTCATGTTTCTAAAAAGGATACATTCTGTAAAACCATTACCTCCACCCAGCTCACTGCTGCCCAGCAGGCGCTGCAGTTACAACCGGCTCAACAATAACAATGTCAGTGCGCGAAGGAGCCGCAAATTTCTGATCCCATCGAGCCAGGAAGAAGAGACTGGGACGTCATCCAGCCATCTTCAGTTCCTAAACGTTCATCTTTATAGTTTTATCCATGTGTTCCTAACAGATGATAGTAGGCCTAAGGATGCTGCTGTCATCCTTGCGCGGAAGATAGCGGGAGGAAAAACATAAGTGGGAGGAGAATGGCAGTTTCCGGAAGAGACGGCGAGCAGTGAACAAGATGTGTCAAAATAATACATAGAATGGTTTTAATAACATGCGAAAACATGTCACAGCAACTGATCAAAGGCAACATAATGAAGTAAAAATACTGCGTCAGCAGCGCTTTGTTTCTGGACGCTCTCCGCGGTGCTGAAAAACAACAATCAAATGACGGATTTCTTTTGTCCATCAGTTCGCTCTACGTTTGCGTGACGGCTTGTTTAAGTGATTTACGCTGTGCAGTATATATTTTACATATATATTTTTTTACTTTTTTTCTTTTCTTTTTTAAAGCCCCTATAAATCCAATGCTCGCATTAGCCCACGCCTCCGGAAGACTGCGTCATGTAATGGCATGAGTGCATAGGATCTAGTGCAGTTATCAAAACTGACAATCTGCATAAGCCGAATATTTGCGCTGACGTGGGGAGGCAGACGTTACACACGCTACTGCAGGAATAAGCGCATTATTATTATTATTATTATTATTATTATTATTATTATTATTATTATTATTATTATTATTATTATTATTATTATTAAGGAAATTGGTTAAACACCGAACAATTCAAAAAGGGTCCTTGACCGCAGATACTTTGCTTTGGAAAATGTTACGTTGGAGAAGTCCGACTTTACTTCATTCATTTCTATTCTTAAGTGCCATGACAAGTAAGTTTCTGTTTTTATTTTTTTATTTATTGTCTTTTTTATTTTAGTTTTTATAGAATATAAATATCCTTTATTGTCGTACAAGGAGGGGATTTCTGTGCAACAGCTGCAAAGTCACTGGCAATAACAGCAAAGAGTCCCAGAAAAAAAAATTATTTATTTATTTATTTATTTATTTATTTATTTATTTATAGCGAAAAATACTGTAAATTAAAATACCGCTTAATTTTTTTATTTCAGTATTTACAAAATAGACCTCGGAGCACTCATTGGGGTCTGCCATAACAATGCGAAGTACCTGCTTGACGTCATGATATTACTGTGGTACCATGGCGACATAATTAGCCGACAAAAATGCCCCAAGAACTTCACAGGAATAAAGCCAAGTCTTGAAATATTATGAAAATCCAATGATCTTTAGGATTTTCTGTGTCATGATAGTTTCAGCTGGAGACACCACTTAAATTTCCTTTTGTAAATATGTCCATGTTGTGTTAAGATAAGATGGTATATTAATAATCTTGCAGTTTTTCCACAAGTTGCGTTTAAATGCCCCAAAGTTTAAGGGATCTTTTATATTTCATAGTGTAACTGAGTGCTGATGAGCTTGAGCTGTGGTTTTCAAACCTTTTCTGCTTAAGACAATTCTTGTGTCCTCCACCCCAACAATCACCGTCAAAAAACAATCCATTATGATCAGGAAATGGAAATAACTCCAAGTCCAAAACCAAGACTAAGGTTTGTTTCTCCCAGAATCTTTCAAATGTTTAATTTCAGATTCCTATATTGTTGATTCCCTCTGTGGCTTAACTTAAGCACCCGTCATAAGAATAAACAAAAAACTCAATTGTTATCTTCTGCCTTTCTAATATCATGTGATATACATTTATTCTCATATCCCCTCCTCTTATCCTCAAGCCTTTTTCAGAGTTCTCAAACGTGTGACCTGTTTATAAGAGATTGTGCTGCAGTAATCCCACAGACAAGCTGTCCAGCTGAGGGGCTGTGTTTTAGGGTTGACATCTGGACTGCATAAATCCATTTCTGCAGCCAAAGCTGTAACTTTTCATCCATTGTTGCTGCCGTAGATACACCTTGTCCTATTAAATTCATTTTCACATTTATTAAAATTTCTGTTTAACATAAAATCTAATTTTCATAAACTCTATTTTTAGACACTTACAGAAAGGGATTGTAGTCTATCATTCACTTTACAGCCCCCCCCAACCATCTGTCAGGCAATCACATATTCTGTCATGTTTCTCTTCTTCTCCACTCTATCGTGTGTATGTTGATGCCCTGAAATGCAAAGAAGCACATTGTTTAATCTCCCTTTGTGCAAACATCTGTCCTTTATGTTTTAACATCAATCAAAATCATCAGGACATATAATTATTTACTTAATGCAAAATTCTAAGTTTGTTTTTATTCCTGTCCAAGCATGCGAGGGTACATATGCCAAATATGCCCAAAAGCTCCTGACGGACCTAATGACCAACTACACAAGTGCGCTGAGGCCTGTGGAGGACACAAATAACATCCTGAATGTGACTCTGCAGGTTACACTCTCACAAATCATCGACATGGTAAAACACCAGAGCACAAACATTAAGGATACATTTCAACTAAACTTTTCCCTGTTTGAAAGGATTATATAACATGCCTTTTAATGCCCATTTTCATTTTCTTTTTTTTTTTTTTTACAGGATGAGCGAAATCAAATTTTGACTGCTTATTTGTGGATAAGGCAAGTCTGGTTTGATGCGCACCTCAGATGGAATAAAGATGAGTACGATGGACTCGACACCATCCGTATTCCTGGTAGTTATGTATGGAGGCCTGATATAGTGCTATATAACAGGTATGTTCGACGGGCGTTGATAGTTAAGTTTCTTGTAAATTTGGTGAACAGATGCTGCCATAATTGGCAATAAACAGAAATAAACAAATGGCCTAATTTATTTCTGGTCCTTGATAGTTCATAACATATTAGTCAAAAAAAAAAAAAAGAAAAAAGAAAATCCCTCACAATTACACTGACTGACCAGATGTTGACAAAAACAATAACCGAGAAATTCTAACTTGCAAAAACCCTTAAAATGTTAACAGTCTTACAAATCGAGTCTTTTCTTTGTGGAATGGCTGTGAACAATATTGCCTTAATTTACTTGTTGAGATAAGCTGACTGTTTTTCCAGCGCAGACAACCATTTTACCGGCCCGATGGATACCAACGTGGTGATCCGGCATGACGGCCAGATGATGTGGGATTCCCCTGCTATCACAAAGAGCTCATGCAAGGTGGATGTGTCCTTTTTCCCCTTCGATGGGCAACAGTGCAGGTTCACTTACGGCTCCTGGACCTACAATGGAAACCAGCTGGACATCCTGAACGCCATGGAGAGCGCCGACCTGGCTGACCTGGTGGAAAACGTGGAGTGGGAAGTTCTCGGCATGCCGGCAAAGAAGAATATTGTTCAGTATGGATGCTGTGCAGACCCATACCCAGACGTGACCTACACGCTGAAGCTAAAGAGAAGAGCTTCCTTTTATGTTTTCAACCTCCTCATACCATGTGTGATGATCTCCTTTCTGGCTCCACTGGGTTTCTACCTGCCTGCTGATTCTGGGGAAAAGGTTTCTTTGGGAGTCACTGTGCTGCTGGCACTCACCGTCTTCCAGCTGCTGGTTGCAGAAATTATGCCACCTTCTGAGAACGTGCCACTAATTGGTGAGGAAAATAATGTATGTTCAAATCCCACTTTACACGATTGCAACATGCAGACACATGGCACAAATGTTTTATTTTTCTTGCCTTTTTAACCTCTACAGGAAAATATTACATTGCAACGATGACAATGATCACAGCCTCCACTGCCCTGACCATCTTTATCATGAACATTCACCACTGCGGCCCAGATGCCAAGCCCGTTCCCAAGTGGGCTAAGAAAGTCATTCTGCAGTACATGGCCCGGATGTGTTTTGTCTATGAAGTTGGGGAGAACTGCATGTCGGCAGAGTCAGAGAGACAGGAACCTGCACTTGTAAGCAACACTAGCTGCACCATGAATGGGCAGGTGTGTCCAGGAAGAGAGGACGACTGCATCATCAAAAGTGGTCAGGAAACAGCTGGATCCGCCATCACAGAGGAGAGAGAAGAAATGGATCAAATCCTAAGTCCATTAGGATCAGTAAGTAGGAATCCTACAAACCATAACAGCACTTGGAGGAACGGCATCTTCTTGGACTGTGGGGAGTCAGGGGATCCGGTGAGATGCAGGAAGGGAGGCGTGAGTGATGTAGAGAGAAAAGATGACAGGATTTCCTCTAACACTTATCCTACCGATGGGCCACTGCTGCATAACATTGAATACATCGCCAACTGTTACAGAGATCAGAGGGCCACACAGAAACGGACTGGGGAGTGGAAGAAAGTAGCCAAAGTTTTAGATCGCTTTTTCATGTGGATGTTTTTTATAATGGTGTTTTTTATGAGCCTCCTTATCATGGGCAAAGCCGTTTAATCAGCACTACTTTTATTTGATTGTTAAAACTGCTTTAAAGCCTCCAAATGATAAAATGAGATCTTTAAGAAAGATGTGCAGCATATTTTTATTTGCAGCCCATAAAAGGCAAATTTTGTTAGCAAATCAAGAACAAATGTATACTATATTTGTTTTTACCTCGGGTAAATTTTCTTCTTGTTCTTAAGTAATAGAATACCGAGCTCTTTTTGTAAATTAGATAGAGAAATTTTTGTATGCAACATAAGAAAGTGGTGTCTGACATTATGGCAGTACCTTGAAAAGGTATTCATAAACCTAACATTTTTAGAGTTTTTTTGTGATATACAACTGTCATGGTTGGCGTTTAGAAAAGACTAAAATGCAGCAGGATGGAGGCAGATGTAGGATGAAGATGAATTCAATTATGAACAGAAAAACTTACATTACATGACGCCACTGTCTTAAGAAACAGAGGCATCAGGGTGACAGGAGCAGAAAGTGTCAATATAACGGAAATTTAAATGAAGAACAAAGAAAACCGATGAGCTTATATACATTGGTAGAAATTACAAAACAAAGAGAACTAATTAGAGGCAAACCAAGCTGAGAGAAGGAGTAGACAGAGGTGAACCAGATGATAGATATGACATACACACCTCAAACACACCTGAATGAAATGAACGGGTCATTATCAGGCCTCTGCACAGCTGAATGGCATACGGATGAGTAAATTGAGCTATTCAATTCAGATGTGTCAGAGGAGAGATGCATCTAAAAGTTGCAGGATTAGAGGATTGTATTGCATGGTTTTTTCCCATCTGCTCCAGCTGTCACTGTCCCAATGAATACAAGGCTCATTGATGGACATTGATGGATAAAATCGATTAATGGAAATTGACATCAGCGCCATGTTTAACTGTTTTACCCCCTTTTTTTGTTTGTTTTGTTTTAAATACTCATAAGAGGTTACAGTCATGGGATAGGCAATTAAATTTCAATGTTAGTTCTAAGTTTTTGAACATAACAATTTGAGTTTCTATACATACCATTTTGCCCATGTCATGTTTAGTACATCTGATATTTACTTACATTTTTAGTCAAAGCTCAAAGAATGATTTATTTATTAAATCTAGCATTGTTTAATAATAGCCAAAAAGTAACTAAAAATGGTTTAAATAACAAAAGTCATTAGTGACTTTGTCTCTGGTTAACACAATGTTGTGAATGAATAACAATGATAACGGACATTATGTTATAGTTTAAAGAACATTTTTAGCATCTTCTATACGTGGCTTGAAAAAAAAAGTGAGCATACTGCTGTGATAATAAATAAAAGAACATGCACAATACATCTGAAAACTATCTGCTGAGTCAGATGTAAAAGGAGAAGGCATAAGCAATAAGCAATGTGTCAGAAATGATTTATTAAGCTGTTGCTATCGTTGCAGAAAACTCAAATTTAACTGACAACTCACTCAAAATGATCAGAATGTTCCTGCAGTTTGAGAAAAGGAGAGTTTCTCACTGTTCCTGATATTTTAGGTAGAAATGGAGTTCATCTTTTAAAACAGTTCATTTTTAGAGGTCACTAAGTCATTTAGCTACAGAGTTTTAGCCACAGTAGTGGCTAAAACTCTGTAGCCACTGCTACAGAGTTTCATAGCCGACTGCTCATACAATCAAAATCCGATTAACAGAATATTTTCATGACAGGTCAAAATACAGAGTAGTACAGGGTAATTTACCAAATTAACCAAAATATGGAAGTTGTTGCTTATTCACTGTGTGTGACAGTGATTTAAAAAAGAAGAGTTCCCAATTAGAGTGTCAACAGAGTGCATCAGAATACATCAGATATATTTTGTAATGGTGTGGAGAAACATAGATTGAAAATGTCTCACAATCCTATAAGCTCTAAGCTTTTAATTAAATGAGGGTATTGGCCTTGTAAAAATGTAAAAATGCAGAGGAAAAAAACATCTAGATGGAAATTACTGTTTTTCTTTTGAGTATTTGTGCAATCTTATCTCGTAATGACCTTGTTTGTAGTCCATAAATAATAGGATTTAAATTGGCAGGCACGACATGAAATAAAATGTATGCAATCTTCCTTAAGTCTGGATGATCTGGAAATCGATGCAATATAATAGTTAGGAACCCTGACCAGAGCATAATCAGATAAAGAATGAGGTGGCTTGAGCAGGTTTGAAGCGCTCGGTTATTCATCTCCTTGTTTTTCTTCATCCAGCAGATGAGAGCTATTCTGATGTAAGTAGCAGTGATGCCTCCAATCGAACAAGTAAACAACAGCACCGTAAAAAACAGTCCGTATATGTTATTAATGGACACGTCCTCACAAGAAAGCTTGAACAGTGATGGATTATCACAGAAGGCATTTTGTATAACTGATCTGCAGCGGGACAGCTTGCCTGTGAGACCTAAGAGCACAGACACTAGGAGTAAGGAAACGCCCCAGGCAGTGGCAGACAGGCCGATCACAGCTTTATTAGTCATGATGGAGCCGTACCTCAGAGGGTGGCAGATTGCCACGTATCTGTCGATAGCCATGATAACAAGAATCATGTGCGATGCAGATCCAAAGGTGTGGCTGTGAAAAGCTTGAAGCAAACACTGGTTGTAGGTGATGAAACGTTTGGTGGACAGGACATGAGCCATAAGCTGAGGCAGCAGGACTGTGTTGCCGATCAGGTCATTCACAGACAGGTTACAGAAGAGGAAGTACATGGGCTGGTGCAAACTCTTTTCCTTTATGATAAGTGTGAGAACGCCGACGTTAGAAAAGAGCAGAGTGGAGTATACGAACAAAAGTAAAAAAAACAGAGGGTATATGTACTCTGGAGATATTTCAAATCCTTGGATCTCCAGGATATCAGATGGCATTGAAGTATTTTCCCCCATTTTTATTCATATGGTGAGAAATCTAAAAAAAAAAGTACATTGTAACAATTTATATAAAACTATTGCACAGACTGACCAAAGCGAAACATGTAATTGTGTGTACTAAAATATATTTACAAATGTTATTTTATTTATTGACTCAGTAAAAACACTTTCATATCACTGCATGTACTTTCACCAAGTTGTAAACCATCATCTGAGTAGAAATGTTATCTGTAATGTCTTATCCATTACATTACTAATATAAATGAGGAGAAAGAAAAAAAAACATGCAGATTAAATTGATTTCAAGTAAAAAATATTAATCAGAAGCAACATGCTTACCTTTTTTCTTGACATGCATGTGTAATAGAAGTACTCTATAAAACCCCAAAACTGCTGATGCCAGACTGAGGAATGTCTGCAATCATAAATACTTTGCTGGGGTAGGAGTGATTCCCAAGTTAATTAGATGTTGACATTTTATTTCATGTTATGTGTTAGTAGAGCTGGATTATGTCCTGCCTTTAAGTGAGAAGGATTTTCCCACATGTGCAGATGTGGGATTCTTTAGAACGTAAGTTTTCCTCATTACATTAAGACATTTTTTTTTTACTCATTTTCAGTATTACCAGGATAGAATAACAAAACAGCAAAACAAAACAAATCAACACTTGGCATCTTTAAGTAAACTTACAATAAAGATGTTGTGCAGGAAAATGCTTGGTTTGGCTACAAATAGGCAAAATTAGTTTTTAGCAAAGGTGGCAATTTTCATCAAAGTTACTAAGTCGGGGATCACCTGATTATAGGGAATTTATAACCAAATGAATACCTTCCTGGTGAGATGTGGTTTTATAAAACAGACTACAGAACACTGTCTTATTAAAACACTGGCATTCTCAAACATCAAGCACTACATATACATACACCACAAACACAAACCGAATGAGTTTATTGACAAAATATCTCAACTTCCATAAAAAAATACTTTAACTAGTTAGAGACATTAAGCTAAACTTCTAAGTAAAAGTGAAACAAACAAAAAAAAAAACATAAAATAAAAACAAATGAGAATAAACCGAAACCAATAACCCATTCAATGATGCATCGATGTCACTGTGAATATGTAGGTTTAAAACCCAAGGTTTTATGTGAGGAATTTGAATTTCATTAAAATATTGTATTAGCAATCAATGGCATTTTGGGCAGTTCATTTTTAATGTGTCAACTAACCATGACAGTGACTGACTTAATGGAGTTGTTGTGGCCATTTATGTATAGTTTGCAAATTGTAATTTCTACTAATTTAGTTTTCTATTTTGGGAAGTTAGAATTTACTTAAGATAGTTTAGATCCAAAATCTGTAGTTAATTTGTATTTTTGAATTGATTAGATTATGTTGGTAATTGGTTAGACCCTCCCATTAATTTGAGTAATTAAAAACACACCGGGTGCTCACGTAAAACTCACAAACAACAAAAAAACATGCTCTGAAATTTGATAGGACACAAGTGGTAAAATGATTCATATGCAGTAAACTAAGAAAGATACAACAAAATGAGTAAAAGATCAGCATGACCATGAAATCATCATCAGTTTAATAAAGTTAGTTTCTCTGGGGTAAAATGATTAGCTTTTCCCGATGTCCCAACTGTGCTTTTGTGGTCTCTGTTCCCCGTGGACTAAGATGACCACAGCAGTGCTCTGTTTCAATTAAATATGCTGCTGGAACAAAACGACATCAATGGTCTTATTAATGAGACATTTTTGCTTATTTTGTAACCACTGTTGCTCATTTCATTTAGTAAACGACACACTAGGAAGTTTTCAAAGTTGCCTCATTTGCCAACTTAACAACTGATTTACTTGCCGCCTCCCAAGAGAGTGGTTGGACAACATCCCTTAGTGGGAAATAAGATTTACATTAGATGGAGGTACGAGGTGGTTAGCATTTGTCCAGGGATTAATTATTTTGTGAGACAGTTAATAACAATAATTTAATCACATCTCAAAGGGCCTCATTATTAAGAGTGTTTTGACAGCAAAATGAAACAACCAATTGATGCAATTTTTCCATATTGAAGAGCGTTATGTCACAGATGTCTAATAGTTTGCTCACATCAAATGTTTTTCATAAACCACAATTAAAAAAATAACATAGAGTTGCAGTCACCAATGTTGCTTTACAGCAGGAAGATCTCAGGTTCCAAAACGCTGTAATTTCTGTACAGTAGAAGTGTCCAAACTTTTTGCCCTGAAGGCCAAAACTGTCTAGTTGAAAGCACTTGGATGTCACTTTTTTAAGTTGGCAAATAAATTTATTGTGTATTTGTTTTACTTTGTGCAATAATAAACTAAACATATGGCATTTTATTTAAATGAACAAAAACAGATTTTGTAGAAGAGAGAAAATCTGTAAATCACTCTTTATATGTGAAAGTATATAAAAAGTCTAACATCTGTTTTTATTAGTAGACAGACATTTTCTAATTTTTTGAGTGTGGTGTGGGCTACAATTTTTTCAGCAACACTTGCTGTATTAACCAATAGACCCGGATGCATTCAGGGGTACTTCTGTGTAAAAGTTGCTGAATTTTTATACTTCCAATAACAACAAAATTAAGATGGATGCAGAAGCCTGGTTAACAAATGAGAAATGCTTTTTGCTGTACCTAAAATGTTGTTGTTTTAAGAAAGTTTTAGTTGTCTGTGAAAAGATGAAAAAAAAGTGTCCATCTGAATCAAACACTTGTGCTTGCAGGTCAGATTTGCATCTTTCTAGAATTGAGGGCCACTCATAATCCTTTAGAGGGCCTCACTTCGGACGCTGCAATAATCTGCTGTAAAGTAAAAGACACAGCGCAAGAAATACATGGTGGTCCAGAAGGAGTGAATGCTGCAGTCTGCAGGGGTTCGTTAGAAAGCTTTTTAAACTAATTTTAATGGTGCATTATTCTTAATGCACTAGTTGATAACTAGGATTAATTGGAATGTATATGTGTTTGAACTGAAATTACATTTATTGTCAAGTCCCTCAAGATGACATTTGTTGTGAATTGGACAATTCAGAGTCATGCTGAGTTCATACTGGTGGAAAGGAGCAGAAATTGTCAGATTTGTTTGTTTGGTCTACAAGCAGCTTTCTGTCTGCAGGGCAGTCAGGTTTAACTTTGAAGTTTCCCGCTTGCAACTCTGACTTCAGAAGATTGGTTCTGAAGAAACTTGGGACATTTAAGCATAAACTACATCCTATGTAGAACCGATGTAGATATGTGCTTCTTCTGTTTAAAAAATGTCTACCAGACTGAAGATACATGAAAAGATGTTTGCTGAGGTAATCCTTGTTCTAAAAAGTTGGAGAAGTGCTGATCTAAATCCTGCAACGCCACTGATAATCCCTGAGGTAAATAGTGATGGAAACGAGGAAGTGAGAAACAATAAAAAGCGATGCACGGCAGTCATCACCAGACCAACCTGCCATTTAGTGAAACATGAAGTGTGTCAACTGTTACTACTCCAAATTCTGGCTTGATTTCAAATAATGGGTATAAACGATTGTCTTCTATCTTGATCAATCTTATTAAAATGGAAAACAGCTCATTTGGAATCAGTTCTCCACTAACACTGGAGACGTTTTTTATTCCACCTGGAGGAAAGTATCCAATATTTCTGTTTGGTCTAGCCGTTTACTTGTTTGGAATGTCATGCAACCTGACTCTGATATCTTTGATTATTCTGAAGAAAAACCTTCACAAGCCCATGTATTTCATCCTGATTAGTCTGCCGGTGAATGATCTGATAGGAATAACTGCCATGCTTCCAAAAATACTTTCAAATATTGTTACAGAGACTCAGGAAGTTTCCTATCCGCTCTGTGTTCTACAAGCTTTTCTTCTGCACATGAGCGCCGGTGGAATTCTGTTTGTTCTTGCAGCAATGGCGTTTGATCGTTACATTGCCATCTGTATGCCATTACGCTACAGCTCTGTCATGACTCCAAGGATTGTTGCTCTTATTATTTTCCTTGTTTGGAGTTCTGACTTTGTCTGTATCCTGTCACTATTTTCTCTCCAGTCAGGGCTGCCCAGGTGCAGATCTGTAATACTGAGCGTATTTTGTGACAACCAGTCTCTCCTGAAGCTCACGTGTGGGAACTTAATTCTCAACAACATAATTGGGCTATTTATCACAGTTTTCATACAAGTTTTAAGTATGTCTATTCAGGCCTATTCTTACTTTAAAATTCTGGTTGCATGTTTGAGTCGGAAGCAATCTGATGCAAAGGCGAAAGCAGTGAACACGTGTGTTGCACAGGTGGTTATTCTTGTCATGTTTGAGATTGCAGGAACTTTCACTGTTTTATCACATAGGTTCCAAAATATTTCCCCTGACTTACAAAAGGTAATGGGGATGCTAATGTTTATTTTACCTCCACTTATTAACCCGATTGTGTATGGCCTCTATACCGGTGAAATACGCAGAACCTTTCTGAGTGTCTTCAAGAGCAGAATATCTTCCTGAATGTCACTCAGATCCTGGAGTCCTTTTATTTACTTATCTTGTACACGGTCAAAGTCACAAATTTAACAAGGCAGAAATCTAAACCTACATTGTGCGGAAAAACAATCAGAAACCTGATGTGAATGATCCATAATAAATCCGTAGTTTATTGTTTTTATGAATCCATAATAAAAACACAGTGTTTTTATTACTGTGTATGAAAAGGTTGTTTTCATTTCACTCTTGTTTGGAGAAGGTATTTCATGGGAAGCGTCATGTTTTTTCAATTAAAATGCTTGTGGTTTATTATGTTTGCAATTTTCAACCCTGATATAATACTATGAGCAAAAGTTTATTTTATAGAACTGAAAACAATGGTGACCTGTAAAATGTTGTTGCTCTTTTAGTTGCATGTAAGATTTTTTTCTGGCTGTGTAAATTATGAGTGGTTTTGTCCATAATTTAACATGTAAGACCTTTGAAATTATCATATGCAAAACATCTAAAATGAACCAATCCCAAATGTAATTATTCAATGTTTTTTTAACCATTTATGTTTTTCATATAAAAGAAATCTGTGTGTTTTAAACAAAATAATGTAAATAAACATTATGTCAAATATGATGATGCTATAATAAAAATTGACTTTCTAAAACAAAGTTCAAGGTTGAAATCATTTCTTTTTTTTTTTTCTAATACACGGATTACTCCAGATCCCTACTAAAAAGTTCACATTGTGGGTTAGTACAGTTTTGATCTTGAGGTGAAATTAGGCCCTGAAACTCAATACACATTTGAAATGATATTGAATCATGATCGAAAAACCTAAATTAGTATTCTGCAAAGCAAACTAAAATCTAAAGAAGGAAAACCATGTCATATGCTCTGGTGGATTTACACTGCTGAAGGGAGTCCTCTCAAAGTACAGTAATTTTCACACTGAAAATGTACTTCAAGGAATGCATAGGAAATTCTACAGTGGACTGAAATAGGATGATTTTCTGTTTAATTGACTCTGACTGGTGACTTGCCCTTCAAAACAAATTAAAAAATCCAGTCTTATTTTTCCAAACAGAGTAACTGAGTACAAAGCTGATGCTAACATGCAAACGGTTGATTTAGGCAGCAAGAGTGAGAGAGAATTACAACTTTCAACAAGACATGAAAGACATGAAGGCTAAACCAAGTACAGCAAAGCTGATCTGTTTTATCCATATTAGTCTTTAAGCTTCTGTTATAAAACATGCGGCACTTGGAATTTTCAAAGTTAAAGCTTCACATCTTCTGGAAAGTATATACCGTGTCTGTTGCTTTTATCTTAATGCCAGATAATTATGCTGATTGGTTTCAGTTTCTATGCTCACCACAGTACTGCCCTTCTCAAAGTGTCCAGTGATTTCCACATAAATACAGACTATGGAAGAACCACAGTTGGACCTCAGTGCAGCACTTGACATGGTTGACCATGACATATTATTGAAATGACCAGAGAGCTGGGCTGGGCTCTGTGGTACACTGGTTCAAGTTTTACCTAAAGGACGGGGACTTTCTTCTTTATCAATAGGTAACTTCTCATTGGAGCAGTTACACGTGGGGTACCCCAAAGTCCAGTTTATCTTTGGACCTAAAGAGGAACAATCACGAGTCAGCAGCTTCAGTTATTAAAGATAGAAACTAGTGATCTGGTCTGAAATCTGGGTGTAGTGATGGAATCAGACCTAAACCTTTATAGACACATAAAGACAGTTACAAAGTCAGACTTCTAGCATTAATATTGTCCCATTAAGATTGTTAGAAACACATTTGTGTTTATCTTTAGTTTAAATGATTACTGATCACTTGAATTGACAGCAGGTCTGTCTAAAAAGTCAGACAGCTGTAGCTGATATAGAACGTTGCTGCTCATGTTCTAAAACTAGGAAAATAGAGCACATCAACCCAGTCCCTACACTGGCTCAGAGAAACTTTAGAATACTTTTGTTAGTTTGACTGAATGGCTTGGAACCAAAATACAGTAAAAACTTCTTGTCACTCTATCAACCTTTCAGACCACTTAGATTTTCTGGTTCAAATCTACTCTGCATTCCCAAAGTCAGAATTAAACACAGAGAAGCAGGATTCAGTTTTTAAGCATCACTAATCTGGAACAAACTTCCAGAAAACTGCAAAGGTGCTAAAACATCTTGGGTTTAAATCAAGACGAAAATCCCAGCTGGTTATAGCTGTCTTTGATTAATAATAATGGAAACATTGACCAATTCTGGTCTTCTTTTCGATATTTGATGATGATCACTCGATGATTTTGATAATATTTGACACAAAGTAACATTAGTTACTTGTTTGCTGTTCTCAACACAATTTATTAAGTTGTTTTCATCATATCTAGCATGTTGAACTGCCTTGTAGTAAATGTGCTCTACACATTTACTTGACGAAAGTAGAAATATAACATCTTTAAGTAACATTTTAACAAAATTAAATTTGGTTTCTTCTGTTATATGTATCACCAAGAAGGCACATTAACACATGTAATACTTTGATGGTTTAAATAAATAATTTTACATAAATGAAGCATAAAAGACTTGTTTCTGAACATGTCGGCTTCTTCTGGATAATTGAGTAAATAAATAACATATTTAATCTGTGCCAAAGTTCTTGATAATTAAGGTATTAGTTGCATTTATTGTTTTGTCATGATTTGTACCCTTCGCGATCCTGCAAGGATAAGCATGTTAGATAATGGATGGATGGATGTCATGATTTGTTTTGGTGTCTGTACTTGATGTTATTTTTAGTGATACATGACTTTAATCCCACACATGCTCTCTTGGGTCGCCTGCGGCTTATATAAAAAGCAAACAATTTCCACGACAGAACTGGTGAGCATGACAAAACGGACTGCAAAGGGTAAGAACTTAAGAACTTAAGGTGTGAAACATTTCACTGAATGCAGGTTTTGCTTTAAAATATATATATATATTTTTTATTTCAGGTCGAAATACCACATCATCTGGAAAGACGAAGGCTGCAATTCTTCGCAACGACGGTGAAGAAAAATACAACAGACATGTCTGCCAATTCATCTTCAGTGAAATTTGTTATAATGGCAACCCTGGGCTTATCTCCAACCCACATTTATCCAGCATTTATATTGGGAACACTTACCTATCTCATTATTGTATTCTGCAATTCACTGGTCGTATTGACAATTGCACTGAGTGAAAGGCTACATAGACCTATGTTTCTTTTGCTTATTAATCTGCCCATTAGTGACATTCTCGGCGCAACAGGTTTTTTCCCTCAGCTTGTTTTCAGCATTTTGACACAGAACAGAATTATCTCCACTTCTGCATGTATAACTCAAGCTTTTCTCATTCATTTGTATGGCAGTGGAAACCTTCTGATATTAAGTGTTATGGCATATGATAGATACATTGCAATATGCAATCCACTTAAGTATAATACCATCATGACTTCAAATTTTGTTGTCAGAATAATCTTTCTTATATGGCTTTTAAATTTCTTAGTTATGGCCATACTGTTTGCTTTAACTTTACAGTTTAACATTTGTAGGACAAACATTGACGATCTCTATTGTAACAATCCATCATTTCAAAAATTGTCTTGCGGGGACAACCGTGTCAGCAACTATTATGGAATATTCATAACATGCATGCTTAACGGAGGTTCAATGTTAATAATAGCTTATACATATACACAGATTTTGCATACATGCGTTATGAATAACAACGCTGACAGCAGGAAAAAAGCGTTTCAAACATGTGGAACCCATTTAGTCGTTTTTTTGGTCCTGCAAATTAATAGTGCCTTTACAATCATCTCTCATCGCTTTCAGAATGTGTCCCCTTTTCTGAGAAGGGCTTGTGGGGTGTCTATCCTGATCTTCCCGCCATTCTTGGACCCAATAATATATGGACTTAAAACCAAAGAACTAAAGGAAAGTATAATAAAATTTCTTAAAAGGCAAGTGGGACCAACAAAGTAGCTTTCCTTTTTTTGTGTGGATTTTATTGTCAAAGTAAGTTTGTTACTTCTGTGACATCTATTTTATTTTGATTGATTATTTGGGTATACATTTTTATAATTATGCTGGTGCTTACAATTGACAGTTTTTTTTTTTTCCAATGTTCCTCAGAACTTGTGTTCCCATTGCATAACCTACTGAAGAGTTTCTCAGAGTACATGAGACTAAATTAGACTGTTGGTTGTGTTTTTTTTTTTTTTTTTCGCAACTTAAATAAAAGTTTTTCAAATACAAATACAGAATGCTTCTGTACATTTGTTTCTCACTAATGCAAAGCCAGTGTCTGGGGATTCTTTGGTAGTGATGAGTTTTTCCACATGTTTTGTTGTTCTGTTGCTCTCTAGCTGAACATTTTGTTCCACTTGGAGGTCAAGTGAAAATATGGTGAGCACCATATATTCTGACTGGAAGTAATTAAAGCATGCATCACCTACCCTAAGTAATAGTGTCATATGTCTAAATTGAAAAGAAAAAAAAATACGGCTTAGAAAACTTTGTATACTGTTAAAATTTTATTTGTAATTACATTGTTTAATTCAGTCTTCAAACTACCAGAATTTGCACATAAATTTATTCTTCTGTCTGTCTATGACATAATTTGGTAACACTTTATTTGAAGGGGTGTGCATAAGACTGACATGACACTGTCATAACACCTGTCATGAACATAAAGAAGTCTTTATGAATGTTTATGACAGTTGCCATGAAGTGTCATTCGGTAAATAATGACACTTTTAGTGCAAAGTTGCACTGAAAGTCCATTAAAAATGCCAACTTTGCATTAAACTATCACAATTTAAAAAATCATGCAAAGTTGGCACTTTTAATGGACTTTTAATGCAACTTTGAATTGAAAGTGTCATTTTTTCATGACAGGTGTTATGTCATGTTTATGTCAGTCTTATGCACACCCCATCAAATAAAGTGTTACCCATAATTTTAAAATATTAAAACAGATGTTATGATCATTTAACCAGCACTTAAAAGTAACAGTTTTTATTGATATACTGTTTAGTTTATTTAGGGTTCTGTCTTTATGTTTCTGTGAGAATTTTGTTATTTTTGGGAAAGTCTCCTAGTTTGCAATTATTTTCCTAATACCGTTTCACTACTGACCTCTTCGATCAAACGATTCTTAGGCAGATTAATTTTTTATTGGTTGCAGCGGTACAGCTTAGTACAACTTCGTCACTTGGAGTATAAAAACACAGCGTTCCCTACAACTCTCTTTCTCTGGATGTACTGTAAGTTCCAGGCATATATAAAATCACATAAGCAAAAGTTGTAAAGGAGTAAAGAAGAATATAGATTTGAGGTCCACAATCAAAGAGGGCGACACTGAGAATTATAGGGTGGGGATTATGTCAGGATGTTATGTTTCGGTACTTATTTTACCCATAATGAAAAATGAGTCCGGGAAAAATTCTCTAAGTTCTGGCAAATAGCGTTCAAGTTTTGAAAAGCAGCCTGAATGTGTGAAAAGTACCCATCAAGTTATCCATCCACGAAGCCTGTTACTTAAGCACAACCTAAAAAATTGAAAGACAGAGTGCTATGGGAAATAACATTTAAGTTGCTTTAGTGTAACATATCAATTCTGGAAGAGAAAGCTGTAAATTATGGGACAGTAACCTGCGGAGTCCAGAAATGGCTTTTGTTGGTTTGGAAAATATCACATTAAGTCTAGAAAAGTGTGTTATGAATCCCGAAAGAAACCAGCAATTTTATTTATTAATTCTGTCAAGTTTTGCCAATGTAGTTTCTTTATGATTTGGCAAGTAATTTGTAAATTCAAGACATTTATATGTAGTTTAATCTCCATGCACTTGATGGACTTTGGTTTAAATAATAGGTTTTATGCCTGGGGAAAAATACATTTGTTTTTCCCCTTTTTGCGCCCATAATCTCTTTTTTACTCAAAGTTTGAGACTCATAAGTTCGAGACTCATAAGTTCATGGGTAATGATGGGTAATAATGGGTTGTTATTATTTTGGTCATTAGCCTCAATGAGTTTTTACAATCATTTAGAAACCAAGCAGTATTTCTATACGTGTTAAAATGTAGAAATCTGGTTTGCTAACTGTTGTCATGTTTATGTTTTCCCAGATTCCCCTGAGAATCAATGTTACAGAAAAACCCATTGAAAACCCATAACACCTCTGAGAATCAGGTGCTGTTCAACCATAATTACACCTATAAAGATGGGAGTACTTCTCGACACCTAACCATTTAGACCTTAAAAACATGCACTCTAGCTCAACTGATGACCAGCCACACCACAAAATAATATAGATTTTATTTTTCCTTTTTGGTGAAAAACATTTGTTTGGGGGGGGGGCTGCTTAACTCTGGTTGTTTTAGGTTTTATTGTCAGTCTAAAACATTTAAAGGTATGCTTAAGATCCTCAATGTGATTTATGGACTGCAAGGTAAATTCTGTGAGCTGAAAGAGTGGTGATATGCTTAAACTATGCTTTGCTTTATAAACTTGATGTGATTCTATGAACAACTAGAAAAATGTCTAGTCTATATAACACATCTGTTTTACAGCTAAATGGCTACAACATTTCTTATGAAGGGGTCTTTCCTGCTTTCCTTTTTGCTGCCCTAAATTATATGATAATCCTTTTCTGCAACCTTACTTTAATTCTTACCATTGTGATGAACAAATCTCTGCATCAACCAATGCACCTGTTCTTGCTGAACCTTCCTATTAATGACCTGATAGGTTCTTCAGCACTCTTTCCACAACTCCTTAAGGAGATACTGACAAACAGCAGAAGGATGCAGCTTTCCGCTTGTATTGCACAAGCTTTTTTCATCCATATCTACGCTGCAGGTACAGTGTTTATTCTTAGTGCGATGGCCTATGACAGATACATTGCCATTTGTTACCCTTTACGTTACAACACTGTTATGACGAATGCTCACATAATGAAAATAATCACATTAGTTTGGTCTTCCTGCGTGGTTTTAATAGCTGTGCTCTTCATTCTTCTTTTACGCTTGCCTCGCTGTAGATCTGAAATTACACTCTCCTACTGTGATAATCCAAGTTTGTTGACTTTGGTGTGTGAAGATACAACCATTAATAACATCTATGGTCTTTTTATAAGTGCTCTATCACAAATTATAGCTAATGGGACGGTTTTGTATACATATCTTCGGATCCTCATTGCATGTTTTAGGTCGAAACAGTCAGACACTAAAGCAAAAGCTCTGCAGACATGTGCTACACATTTATTAGTTTTTCTCTTACTGGAGTGTTTGGGTCTTTTTACCATCATATCATACAGAATAAAGAATGTTCCACCACACATAAGAAGATTTCTAGGAGTGTCAACATTAGTTTTCCCCCCAACATTAAACCCAATCATTTATGGACTTAAGACAAAAGAAATTCGGGAAAAAGTCATGACATTTTTCAGAAGGAAATTGTTTTTTTATTAATGTACTGTGTTAAAATCTGAACTTCTCAAAACTGTAACATTTATTTTTAAGGTTTCTTTTTTTATTCTCACCAAATATACTTTTCACTGTAGATCACTGTATTACATCTGAAATATGTAAAAAAAAATCATAACTGTTATTTTTTATTCTGTTCCTCAAGCTACTTAAGTATAGTATTTTTTGAAAATCAAAGTTACATTTGAGTGCTACCATTGTGTCACAGCAAGTTTTACTAGAATATGAACTAAGGTAATTTTACTTCTCTCTTTTTTGTATAAGAAAATAGATAAGCTTTCAAAATGTTGTCCAAATGTAAAAAATTCACAAAATGTGGACATGTTAATCAGTTCTTCCTACTAAATGTATTCTTCGCTGGGCTGTTTAGGGAGCATTAAAGAACAATATGTGTTGAGTGTGTGGAAACCCTCCTAATAAAATTAACTTTCTGTTTAAGAATTAAAGTAGTTGGTGCAGATTGTAAATGAACTGGTATTTAGGGTATTTGTAAACATGAGTTATGCATGCATTGGTTTTTATTTTTATTTTACAGACACTTATTGCAATGTGACAAAGTCTTGTGTTGGTATATATGTGCACCCTAAGAGGACAGTTTGTTCCATCTTTATGTTTCCCTTTCCTCATCTAGTCCACAACTTTCCTGCTCTGGCATCTGTAAAAACAAAGTAATAATTGTTAAGTTAAAAAAATTAATTGTGTGGTTTGCATGTGGTTTTTGAATCTGAGCCTAATCTTAAAACTACAAACACATCTGTCTATGGCAGAAGGGTTCACAAAACAGATGATTTAATTAAAAAAACAAAGAAATTCAAGAAATGATCCTCTCACCCCAAAAGTGGGAGAGCACAGGAGTCCTGGAAAGAAAGTTAATGATAAACAAAGTTTCAAATTCTCCAAAAAGTTATCAAAGAGAAGATGAAGACCTTCCAGCTAGCAAAAGAAATGCTTTACCAATAAAGGCCTGAGTTGCCAGGTGTCATGCAGAGGCCACAGTAACTGATAAGGTTTCTATAGAGAACAATTCAAAGGTCACACTGAGCTATTGGTGAAGAAGTAGCAAACTTTTTCACAAATAATGTACTACTTTTAATAATTTATTACTTAAGTTTTAAAGGTGCACCTGGAATGGTTTGGCTATCTTTCTTTACATTGTAGTTGTGAAGAACGCCTGTAGCAGTGAAGGTTTCCCTGTAATTTATTATTTAAGTGATAGTTGTAAAATGTTAATTACCCTTTATTTAAATTCCACTTCTCCACATCAGATTTATATAAAAAAAAAGAGTTTTATGAAAACATTTTAGGTGTAATTTAAGACTTTTGCAGTTTTTTTTGCTGCTTTCATATTTATTAAATGTTACATCTGATTATGACAAACAGCATTTTCATACATTTAATTAAAAAAAACTGTTTATAATTGTCTGTTTTTCAGTGAGGACTGATGCAAATGCATTAATTTGCTTTTCATGTGTTATACTGTGCAGCTTTCTACAATCATTGTACGAAGTAATGAAAGTCAGATGTTCCTAATAGCTTTATTGTTTAACAGCAAAATATGAGAATGAGAACAAAATGTCATCTTTAGCTCATGAGATACATGTCCATTTGCTTTCTTTTTTTCAAAGAGGTGATTAAATTTACTGTCAATTTGACTAAATTGTAACAAAATTAAATTATCAGTTAAAGTACAGTTAAAGTAATCAAAAAACAACTTTTTTTGCTTTCATCTTATGGGCCCTTTAATTTGACATGTTTATTAAATTGAGTGATAAACATATTTGAGACACAATTTATGAAATGAGATAAAATTGATCAAATGTACAGATTAAATAAAAGCAAAACAATGACATATAGTCAACTATGTACCACAGTACAATTTATGCACACCAGCGGTTGCACACTGGTGACCCATTACATCAGGGGTGTAAAATTCAATTTCACTGAGGGCCACTTCAGCATATTGGCCACCCTCAACCGGCCACATTGACGGTACAAATCAGGAGTGCATCCTTGCTAAAACACCCCAGACAAAAGGTTGACTTCCCTCATTCAGTTCTGTAGAGGCTTATAATGAGTCAATGGTCCAGGTGTGTTAGAGAAGGAATGCATCTAAAGTTGCAGATGGTAGCTCTGGAAAACTAGACTTGGGCACCTCTAGCATAAATGTATAAAAATACAATGTTAAAAATAAATTAAACACCACCTCATATTGTTAAATAACTGATTTTATGTATTGAAGTTTTAAATATTACATTTGAGTTTCCATGGATGTAAAATTACTGCTCAGTTTAAAAATTACAATATTTAAATCAGTGTTTAAAGGTAAGCAAACAAATAATAAAAACGAGTCACATGGGCAGACATTATAGACTTTACGCAAAGATTTAGTCTCAGAGGCAACTGAAATCAATTAATTAAAAGCATTCTTTCTGAATACAAACCTTTGGTTGAAATGTAGTTTCAACCAAAGGCACCTCTAGCATAAATGTATAAAAATACAATGTTAAAAATAAATTAAACACCACCTCATATTGTTAAATAACTGATTTTATGTATTGAAGTTTTAAATATTACATTTGAGTTTCCATGGATGTAAAATGACTGCTCAGTTTAAAAATTACAATATTTAAATCAGTGTTTAAAGGTAAGCAAACAAATAATAAAAACGAGTCACATGGGCAGACATTATAGACTTTACGCAAAGAATTAGTCTCAGAGGCAACTGAAATCAATTAATTAAAAACATTCTTTCTGAATACAAACCTTTGGTTGAAATGTAGTTTGTAGTCAATTCGTGCTCAAAACCTATTTTAAGTCAATCATCAACCTATAAAATGCTGGGGGGCCAGAGGTGGCCCCCCAGCATTTTTGAACACGGTGCATGTGTCAAACATGGTGTAATGCATGTTTGACACATGTGCATTATGCCATAGAACTGCCAATTGGTAATTGAAGTAAAGTAGCTTCGATTTCAAAGAAGCCGACATTGAAGTCGATTGGCAAATAAACCATCACGAAAGAGGAAGACTCTTATTGTCTTCCTCTTTTGTGAGGAAGACACAAAAGAGGTCTATCTTAACTTTTAAAACTAAAGAAAATAATCAGAAAACATTTTTGCAGATTTTTCTGCAAAAAAATGGTTTTTGCATAACCTGCAAAAACCATTTCTATCTGGTTTTGAACCAGAGACCTTTTGCGTGTAAAGCAAAGGTGATAACCACTACACTACAGGATCTGAACTCCTCTACTTTGTTTCAGTTTGAGGTTCCAAAGTTGATGATGTGAGATGCAACATGAAAATTTCCACTGAGGCTTGCACTCAGATGCCTGGATTCAGAGTACAGACCATGACACCACAGAACCTTGTTGACCTTTAGTAAACACCTGTGATGAATAAAACATGCAAAATCTGTTTCTGTCTGGTTTCGAACCAGAGACCTTTCGCATGTAAAGCAAACATGATAACCACTACACTACAGAAACTCAGGCTTGTTGCAGTGTTCCTGGTAGATGATCCACATTTTGTTAGAGACTAACGTCAACGATGGGCATGGAACAATGTCAAATACTTACAGATCCTCTCAGAGAGCACAGTAACTTGGTGAACAAACTACCAGACTTATACTTGTGCCTAATTTCACATTACAGTCCATAAACTAAGCCTGGGATCAAACAATTGTATTGAAAATGTCATTAGCAGAGACAAATGGTTCTACAGAGACTTGGCTAAATGGCTAAAAAATAAAATCAACACTTACAAATAAAAAATGGTTAAAAAATAAAATTAACACATTAAAATAAAAAATATATCTGAAATACAATCAACACTTGAAAATTAAAAATGGTTCAAAAATAATATCAACACTTCAAAATACAAAATCTCTGGAAAATAAAATATTATGTATGTTGTTTTGAAAAACATTAGAATATAAGCATTTTATCAAATCTTCATTGTGGTAAGATCATGTAAGTTCTTCTTAAATCCATGGAAACTCAACAGTTTGTAAGGTAGGTGAGTTAGCTCAGCAGGTTAGAGCACCGTGCTGGTAATGCTGAGGTCATCGGTTCAAACCCCATATGGGGTAATTCATGTGTAAGGTCTTTCAAACAATCAACATAAATAAGGGTTCAAAAATAAAATCAACACTTTACAATAAAAAAAATGGTTCAAAAATAAAATCAACACTACACAATTAAATGGTTCAAAAATAAAATCAACACTACAATAAATAAGGTTTCAAAAATCAAATCAACACTACAATAAATAAGGTTTCAATAATAAAATCAACACTTTACAATTAAAAATGGTTCAGAAATAAAATCAACACTTTACAATTAAAAAAATTATTTTTGAACCACAAAAAAATGGTTCAAAAATAAAATCAACAGTTCAAAATGTATGTTCAGTACATAAAATAAGCCTGGGATCAAAAAATGTATTGAAGATGTCATTAGCAGAGACAAATGGTTCTACAGAGTCCAGAACGCCCAGGAGAGTGGCGTACTGGAGGAGCTGCAGACGTAACATCTGTCGGTTTCGGAGAAGCGAAACCACGCAAAAAATAAATAAATAAAAATCCTGGTAAAAGCGCACACCGGACCGCTCAGGGTAAAACACTCACAGAGTTCATTTGGTCTGTTTGGATCAGACAGATCCAACTGACTGATGAATTAGCGTAGATTTTTCTGCAGATGGGAACCAGGAGGAAGTTGTTCAGACCCCAGCGGGTGAAGTGATGCTAATTTAAGTGAAGTCGCTTAATTTAATTTATTAAAAGTTATTGGGGTGGTTTTTGTCACTACGAGAAAAATGTAGATACATTTATCTGCTTAATTTGTGATGGGATCTGGATTCACGGTGAATATTAACTAAACCGCATAAAGGCGATTAAATAGCCGATGTTAATATGATTGTAATTTCACGGATAAAAATAGTATATGACCGATTTTTTTTATTTTTTTTTATGTTGTCGGTCAAGATAACGGATAACAAAAAAAGTCTAGCACCACCTGCCGCCCTGACACCAACTCACACACATCTTCATTCACAGTCTTACTTGTAAATCGATTTTTCTTTTCTTGGACGTTTTGATGTTAGCTTGTCGACGTCTCAGTTTTATTCGCTGGGAAAATCAATAAGCAGCTTGAGGTGACTCTGCTGCTCTCTAGTGGCGAGAAGCCGTAATGTTGGCTGGTAACAATCGGAATGCATTGTGGGAGATGTAGTTTGTAGTCAATTCGTGTTTAAACCCTATTTTAAATCAATCATGGGCCTATAAAATGCTGGTGGGGCCACATAAAATGACATGGCGGGCCACATGTGGCCCGCGGGCCTTGAGTTTGACACAGGTGCATTACATCATTCAATCATGAAAACATAAGCCTCTCCATTTTACTTTGAAGTATGCTGCCCTGTTGTGGTTGTTAAATTAAAAAAAATAATATGGAAGGGTCTATATACGTCAACTGAGTCTGAAGTATTCCTGCATCACAAAAAATAAATGCTTTTGTTTTAGAAGATTGAACTTTGGTAATGGTCTGTTTATTATTTTCCTTCCCTTGAAGGGAACAGACCATGAATCTGACCACTGTGGAACAATAAAATAGAATATATCTTTCTATTCTATTCATTAGGGAACTGTGGTGAGAGTATTGAATTGCTCAAACAGAGAAACTCAAACTTGTACTAAAGCTGTTACATTTGCTGCTAGTCAAATTTGGATTTCTTTTTAAAATTGTTTTAACCATCAGAGGTTACCTTCTCTAATTTCCTCCAGTTTTCTGATAACTACGTCTCTGGACCCTTACGGCTTTTCCCTGTATCCCATTTAAGACCCAAGAAGACCAATCTTTCCAACTTCTGCTAACTTAATTAACTATGAACATACTGATTCTTGGATATATTCCTCCACCTCCACTGATGCCGAGTTGAAAATATTATAACTTCAAATGCAATGATGCTCTTCAACAAAAAAGACTAATTGTTTAATTGCAAACAGCCCAAATACTTGTTTTTAAGTTGATGAAAGGTCTGATTAAACCAAGAGCTCTTATGTTTAGTCCTTAATCTTTAGAAAACATGTGATGTCAAGAAAAGTAGAAAGATGTGGATTTAATACTAGCCATAGCACTCTACAATCTACAATTTTCTAAATAAATATGTTCTGTGTTTACCCATCTGTGTGGTTTGGCTCAATCACAAAACAGGACAGGTCCAAACAGCAATGAACAATCAGGTCTGCAGACAGGATTATCAGAACTGACCTTTGCTCTACTCATGACTAGTACATGGCCAGCAAAAGGGCAGCTTTCTGTTGACCCAACACATCCTGGTCACTGGTTATTTAGACTTTTACCCTCAAGGATGTATTACAGAGCGCTAGTAGCAACAATTAGCCGACACATAGTTTCTAACCCCTGGCCGTTACCCTGTTAACCACATATTGTAAGAAAAAACACAATCCTGTAACTCCCATGGGAGTTGTATAGAAAATAAATATCGCACTGCCTCCAATGTCTTGCCAGTTAGTTCTAGAAAGTTGTACATCAGCACAACTGGTCAATAGGCAACAATGCAAAAATGTGCTCTGCTTTATGAATGAGTACAGACTGTGTGATTTTGCTGTTTCACTTGATTTATTTGAAATTACGTTCAAGTGGTAAATAAGTTAAAAATCGTATGTGAATTGTTTGTAGACCTGGAGCGTTTCGACATTTATCAGAATCAATGTTATTTTAAGGTTTTACTTTATGCCAACACCGTCCGTTCTTCTGAAGTCTTCTGAAGTCTTCTGATGTCTTTTTGCTTGTAAATGCCATATTGTAAATACAGAGCTTCAGAGCTTGTTAAATTGTTTTTTTTTTATTCACACTTTGAGAAACTGAAAGGATGGACATCATGCATAATATGTCATATGTCTTAAGACTTAAAGGCTATGATCTCCCTCATGAAGGCGTCTTCCCTGCATTCCTTTTTGCAACCCTGAACTACATGATCATCCTCTTCTGTAACCTTACCATTATCTTCACCATTGTGCTGAACAAATCTTTGCATCAGCCAATGCATCTGTTCCTGGTGAACCTTCCCATCAATGACCTGATAGGTTCTTCAGCACTCTTTCCACACCTCATTAAGGAGATAATGACAAACAGCAGAAGGATCCAGTTGTCAGCTTGCATTATCCAAGCTTTTTTTATCCATATCTATGCAGCCGGTTCAGTGTTCATCCTGACTGCAATGGCCTATGACAGATACATCGCCATTTGTTACCCTTTGCGTTACAACACTGTAATGACTAATGCTCACATTATGAAAATAATCATATTAGTTTGGTCTTCTTGTGTGGTTTTAATAGCTGTGCTTTTTATTCTTCTTTTGCGTTTGTACCGCTGTAGATCTGAAATAACACACTCCTACTGTGATAACCCAAGTTTGTTGACTTTGGTATGTGAAGATACAACCATTAATAACATCTATGGTCTTTTTATAAGTGCTACTACACAAGTGATAGCTAATGGTCTGGTTTTTTATACATATCTTCGCATCCTTATTGCATGTTTTAGATCCAGACAGTCGGACACCAAAGCGAAAGCTCTGCAGACATGTGCCACACATCTTTTTGTTTTTCTTTTGTTTGAGTGCTTGGGCCTCTTTACAATCATATCTTACAGACTGCAGAATATTTCACCACATTTAAGAAGATTTATGGGAGTGTCGACATTAATCTTCCCCCCAACATTAAATCCAATAATTTATGGATTGAAAACAAAAGAAATTCGTGAAAAGGTGCTTAACTTTTTCAAGAATAAACATATTCTTTGTGAATAGTTTATTACTTAAACTGTGGCTAATGCAAACTGTCTCCATGAAAAACTGCTTTATTTGTTGTGTGAACTTGCATTTAATCAGTTTTTGTAATGATTCTAAACGTACAGGGAATGTTTCCTTCTTTGAGTGATCATTGTAAAAAAAAAAATAGAGCCACAAATATGTTCAGCATTTTAGAAACATTTCAGTTTGTATGTGTGATTTTTTTTAATTTATTGTGAGTAATTCAGTTCATAAATTTACTTTAAGTTCAATCCATCTGGGCCTGTGTCCTAGTAAAGTTTGTTGTAACAATGTTAGTCCATTAATTCACTTTTTTGTTATAGTGTGCAGCTATAGTGTGCAATAAAAATGTTTTCATCATCCTACTATGTTGAACATTTTATTAACACTTTCAATTAACCTGGTCTCTTGTGCTTACAGCTCTTTTATGTTGCATTTTCATGTTATGTTTGCTTGCAAATTTAAATGATGTATACCTATTTGAACTTATAAACAGGTGTCTTTGTTTAAATACGTAACTAATAAAAATAAAAGGAATGGAGGTATTTTTCAGCTTTTACTACTTTTCAATGTTTTGCACATAAGGACAAATGTTACACTTCTTACGGTCATTAGGACTACAAAATGCAAGGAAGGCTTTTGCAAAGCAAATTATGGAGTATAAGAAGACTTGAGCTGAAAAATGTCATTTGTATAAAGAGTAACAATAGTAATGCTGCTGTTACTATTACTAATAATATTAACTATGATTGGTCCAGGGCAATTAAAAAGAAAATGTTATTGTTTCCTGATTAGTTAATGAACAAATATGAGCTGTTGAAAGTGAAAATCGAAATGTTTGGTGTTGTTATGAATAATAGACATGTAAGCAACTATGTGATCCATGGATTCACATGGTTGAAGGTCATACGAATCCTAATTTCATTGGTGTTTCAATTTAGTTGCTGTAGCTTGTCTACTTTGATGCCAGATGCAGTCTTAATTTAATAAGGTCAATCACCAATTAGATTCTCATCAATCCATCTATTTTGTAGAGCCTTGAATAAATAGAAAAAAGTAGAATGGAAATACCCTTTACTGTGTCACAGGGAACAGGTGTAAAAGCATCATCAGATAAAATGTAAAACTAAATCACAAAGTTAATACTTCTTATTTTGTATATCACTGGGGTATTTCAGCAATTGAATATTATATCCATCAGTAGTTTGTAATACAGCACATTCTGGGCATTATGACATGTTACACAAGAACAGATATATTAACTGAATTTGTTGTAGATTCTTTGTCATCCAGGACATCACAATCCTAAATGTTTGAATAATGAACTGGTGTCACCTCACTGTAAAGGTTTTATGTGGTGTATAACGGGATACTGGAAATACCACAAAACATCAAATCACAAAAATAATTAAACTGAAATCAAATGGTGTGTTATTTGCCAATAACTTCTGAACTGATGAAGACAAACAGCCAGCACTATGTTCTTTTCATCATCTGATTGGCTGGCTCTGAGTGTGTCATCACCCAGTTTGGGAATCAACTTCTCATTGAACTTTGGTACTTTGAAAAGAAAACTGTTGTGTTATGGTTACCAGTACTTGGTGACTGTTTCCATATAAACTTTGCTCATTAGGTTAATGACCTAACTGTTTACAAAGAAGCAACACTAGATGTGCCACAGTGAGCCCTCCAGAGTGACATCTCTGTACTTTTCCCTGGTAATGAACCTCAGAGGATGTCGTGATGCAATGCTGTAAACAAGCTCTATTTGGTTTCACAACTTTGGATAAAGTTGTCTGAAAGAGTCTTTTGAAATAACATTGTCTTGTTGGTTTTATTTATTTATCGTAGATGAAGTTACAAATTCAACACAATAGATTCAGTAAAACTCTAAATTATTCTTACCACTAACAAATTTAGATTTGATTCGTTCAACAAATACATTTTTCTGAAAGTAAAGGAGATAGGCATCTCTCAAAAGACTAAAGTGTTATGTTGATTTAAAAAATATATATGCAATTTATTGAAACAAGGTCGCTTCTTCTCTGCTCAAAAACTGACCTTCTCAACAATCAATGGAAAAAATGACAAAGCAACATATAATACACAATAAAAATTAATGGTAAATGGACTGAACTTATGTAGCCCTGCTCCAATCATTTTGACCACTCAAAGCATTTTGCACTAGAGTCACATTTATCCACCAATGCGTAGATCGGTAGGCAACTTGGGGTTAAGTGCCTTGCCCAGGGGCACATTGTCCTGTGGCAAGAGGAAGCTGAGATCGAACCTACCCACGGAGTCAAACACTCATTCAAAAACTCAGGATTTGCCCACAGTCGCCATAAACATTTAAAATAAAGTCTGTTCAGAGAAGAAAGTTTTTAACTGCTTTTTAAAAATATCCACATAATCAACTAAGGACAGCTGTAGTGGTGCAGCATTCAAAATTCTTGAATGGCTGAATGGTTCGATCCTCCTTGGTATTCAGCCTGGTATGTGGAAGAACTAGCAGATTCAAAACATCTGAATTCTGTTTGAAAACTAGGATGAACTGGAATTGAACTGAAATGAATTTTTTGTAAAGCGCCTAATTGTATCTATATAAAATAGTGAATAGAGTTGGACTCTTAAAACAAAATTTTAAAAAGGGAAGTTGTTAGAACCAGAGATGGACAGGGAAGGAAACGTGGCCTGTTAGTTTTTGACAGACTAGCCCCCTTTTAACTGCTTGGTTGATATTTTTATGGGAAATTTGATATTATTATACATAATTACAGTGCTAATGTGACAATTCATATATAATCTGTAATACAATTAACAGCAACTACATGCAAACATACATAATATGTAAGGTTAACTATGACATAAAATCTAACTATAAATCTAAAATATGAGCTTTCGGCCCTCTGTTGGGAAAGATGAGAGATAGCATCTCCAGCTATAAAACACATTGGTGTTGTTAAAGTGTAGATTACTCTAACAACACCAAAGTGATCTAAACGAACAAATTTTCTGCTGGATCAAAATGGAACAGTTGAGTGTTTCCTTTTTCTCCCAGCAGGTGGCAGCACTGGCATTTGTTATTTGTGCTGAAAGGGAGGCTTGCCTGACTTTTAGACCTCTTCCCAGTAAAAAGCATTACTTTTATAGGCATTTCACATCAGGCTGCTAAATGACTCCAGACTTTGCTAACCTAAGTCACTACATTTCTAAGTTGGAGGAAAAGTCAAAGCCAACACAAAATGTTTAATTATCATTGGTCATTACCTAAACTATGTGAAAGATGAAGCAGGTTTGCACCAATTGTGAGTGGTAAAAATGCAAAGATAAACCATTCCTTACATGAAATCCTTTCTTTTTTACTTACTCTTCCAACACATTCATAATATAAGTGGGGAAAAAAATAGCTGGTCATTTCACAGACAGTGTCATGCATTGTTTTAAAAGTACAGCATTACAGGAATGTTATGATAGTCTTTGTGTTACTTTTTTTTAATTTCCAATATTTTTCATAATGTGCAGCAAGTAAAAAACAACACCGACCCTGTGGCATTTTTGGAGTATGTGACATTCCCATTTCTATTCAGTTAAGTTAATGTCAAGTCAATTTGTTCAGTTTATTCTGTTCAGAGAATTGTCAGTCCAAGAGTTTCTATGTTAAAGGGGCAATATTATGCATTTTATAGCACAATCCAGTAACCCTCTTATCTTCATTTTACATTTAAAAAAATGCTATATATAAATCCATTATGACTTAAAATAAACTTGATGTAATTTAGCACCTAGAAATTGGGTCTCTTTCTCTTTAAAAGGAAGTCATCATAACATCTCTCCTCTATTATCACTTTTACCAGCATTTCATTAAGTAGCTTGTTTAATGATCTCAGTAGATGTGCAGTTCCACCAGATGCTTGCTAATTGCTGCTGTATTACTGATTGCACTTAAAAAATCAGGTAACTTTATGTTATTAAAGGTAAAGTTTAAACAGTAATGATTTATTGGTTAATGTCAAGTTGTCATAACAAAGACATTTTGAATAATGTCAACTTTGTATTAAAAGTGTCATAATTTACCAAATGACGCTTTATGACAACAGTCATAAATATTCATGAAGGCTTATTCATGTTCATGACAGGTGTTATGTCATGTTTATGACAGTGTCATGTCAGTCTTATTCACCCCCCTTCAAATAAAGTGTTACCAAATATTTTTTCATCCCTTATTCCTCTTGTTTAGCAGTCTTATTCAATTTGTGATAAATGAGTTTACAGTAGTTCAAAGTTTTCATGTTTTGTTTTCAAACCTTACACAATCAAAAAAAGAAACAGCACAAATGAATGTTATGAGGAAGCTAATTGAGGTCTCATGCCAGTCGTCATCTCAAGGGTGTAATTAGTGTGCTAGTTTCCCCAGAATGCATCTTAGGAGAGTAAGAAAGTTCTCAACTGAAAACAATCTTATGCAACATTGGTCCTTGTTAAACTTTTGTACAAACAGTTTTTCTGATGCTACATATTTGTGTATTAAAGAAATTCCTTTTTTTAAAGATTTTAAATGCTTAACATTCAAAATATACATTCACTGGCATCCTAGTCACAAATACAGAGGAATGTTTTTCTCAAAAAATGTCAGTTTCAAAAAAACACCCACATTGCAAAAAAGTTTCATCCACACAGAGACATCAAGAATGCCTCAAAATACAATTTTTACTCCTGTAAGTGGTGCTTAAAGTAGAGTATGGAACATGTATATAAAGCCTGCACAAGTTTAACAGTCAACACAACAACATATGTGTAGACTACATGTTCAGTGTCATGAACATGTAGTCGACCATTGTTTGTGTTACATGTATGATGTGTTTGGAGTTATAGGTCAGGTTACAGGTGGGCTAAAAGATTAGCATTTTCACAAAGTTGCACTTTTGCTATCCACATGATTATACAAGGGTGAAATTTTCACTCTGCAACCTGTTTTACTCTTTTAGTTCCCTCAGATACCCTATTTTCATGTGGACGCGTTGGACAAACAATTGAAAACTTGTAGAGTGACAAAATATTTCAACTTCAATAAGGATCTCTAAAAAAATGTTAAAAAGATGAAAAAAAATTGAATAAATTATTTGAAAAAAAAAAATCCACAAAATAGTTGCATTAGTCTATTTTTCTCTTTATATTGTTACACCTCTAAGAAAAAGAAGTGAAACATTTCAACAAAGTGAAATATGCTTACATTAGTAGGCTAAAACTATTGCTCTCATAAATAATGATAATCACAATGTGTAAAGCTATGATAGTTTAAAATTCTCACAATGTTCACATTCTGTACTTATGACTTACATAGACTTGGGAGCTGTGTGGTTCACAAAATCCGCTCAGGTAAGACGAAACATATGCTCTGAGACCTCTATTGAACACTGGGGATATTAGCAGTCCTCTATTAACATCACTTTAAATACTCACTGGGCTTATCATAAAATACAGTTGTTTACTCTAGTGGGATTCCTAAACCATTAGCATTATTAAATCTGTTTTACCTCCATTGACCTCTCTGGGGATTTGTTTTCAAATTCATGTCACTCTCCACTATTTTAATATTCATTCCAAGGAAAAGTCCAAAAAGCTGGGTAACATCAATTAGAAAATGCTGCTGATTTTTTTCTACTTTACCCCTTGTGTTTGTTTACCTTCATAAAAAGTCATTATGCAGTTTACAAATCTACTTTTTTTATTCACAGATGAGCTTATAGCTAGGCAGATGAAGTTATAGCTAAATATTTATTCATCCTCTATAGTTGATAAGGCAAGCATACTAAATTATTGTGCAGGCAGAAGCTATAAAAAAAGAAATTAAATTTTCTTCACGTACCCTTTGAATCTTTGCTAGAATATATTAGATACTTTCTCCAAATCTGTAAAAGTATTTGCAAGGTATCTTCTAGAATTTAATGAAGAAGTTCTTTCCTGACACTTTGGAAAGTATCAGACAAGTCAGAGGAAAGTAAGACAAGTTGTGAAAACCATCTGGTGTATTTGAAAGAGTTCAGTAAAATACCAGACACCATATGTACATTCCATGAATGATTAGGAAGAAGGCTTTAATTCTATGCAAATGTTTCAAAAATACCCAGCAAGTTAATAAAAATGGTTAATTGTACAGCTCCTTGTAAGTATCTAAAAATTAAGGGTAGTCATACATATTTTTGTTGTGAGAAAGCAGTTAAATAAGCAGTGGAAATATCTCAAAAGTACTATGTGTCCATCAGTTGCTTTGTCCACCATTCTCATGATGTCTATAAATATAAATATCTATTCTTCCTACTGTCTTATGTTTTGATTACATTTCAGGGATCCAATGAATGCAAACTTTCATTAAACTGAAACACATCACATCTACTTTAATGATAATCAATAAAATATGAACCTTTGTTCAAGTTAGAGTTGAAAACTATTACCCAAATGAGAACTAAAATGAAAACATCAGAAATCCCTAGAGAAAGCAAAGAGGTTGAACAATAACTCTACCTGCATTAAAAGGTATATTGAAGGAGGGTTTTAAGCAGACAACCACCTGTTGAGAAATCAGAGAACGTTGGTGCAACTTTTGTGAAAGGTACGTGTGAAATGAAGGAACTAAATACAAATTTAGCCATCTAAATGTATTTATTAGAATGACAACCCATAACTTAGCAGAATAAAAGTAGTAAACAAGGATATCAAAATTGACATCAATAGTAATACTATGAATAGTTTACAACAGAACAATAATTTGTGATCAGCTACATGAGAACTAATTCACTATTACTGCATTTTTTTATGTCAAATAAGGATTCAGTTTGATCTATTGTGCGCTTTTCAGTTTTTAAAGGTATTTTCTTCGAGATCATGTCAGAGGGGAATCAAAGCAGAGTAACTGAATTCATACTAACTGGCTTTCCTGGACTCCATCCACAATATTACGGTCTCGCTTCAGCTGTATTATTCTTAGTCTATGTGGTAACTGTGAAAGCAAATGCTGCAGTTTTTTACTTATTTGCAACCAATAAGAGTCTTCATAAACCAGTGTACTACATCATTTTAAATGTGTCTGCCTGTGACCTTCTCTTCAGCACAACAACTTTACCTAAAATCATCAGTAGATACTGGTTTCAATCAGGGAGCATTTCTTTTACTGCTTGTTTTGTCCAGATGTACCTTGTTCATTATTTGGGTTCAGTAAATTCTTTTATATTTGCACTGATGGCTTTTGATAGGTACTGTGCTGTCTGTCATCCACTCAGATATACAACTATTGTTAAAAAAATCACAGTCCATATGCTCAGTGTGACTGCATGGATTATTGCTATTGCATCCCCTTTATTGATGGTGATTAGAGCATATCCTCTTCCTTACTGTGCATCAAACATAATCAATCACTGTTACTGTGATCATATTGGAGTGACAGTCCTGGCCTGCACAGACAGAGCCCCTTATTCTTTTCCAGCTTTTGTGGGTGCAATGATTACACTGTTAGGACCTCTGGCCTTTATACTTTTCTCATACTCTTCAATATTTATAGAAATAAGTAAAGTAACAAATTTGGGAAACTGTGGAAAGTCTCTGTCAACATGTAGTACTCAACTGATAATAATCTCACTTTATTATGTACCTCGATGTTTTGTGTATTTTGCTAGTCAAGTTGGAATTAAATTTAGTGCTGATCTCCGAATAGTAATCATAATGCTTTACAGCCTTGTCCCTCCAATGATAAACCCACTCATATACTGCCTACGAGCTAAAGACATCAGAGAGTGTTTGATGAAACAATTCTACAAAGAAAAGTCCAGGTTTCATCAATTCACAATGAACAGACCAGCACATTAATTATAAGTGGTATCTTTATCTTCATATTTAACCGTGTCATGTCAATTATCCATGAATTTTTTAAAAAGTAAAATGAGATCATCAAACAGTGGCTTGTTTCATAGTTTCTTTTCAGCATGCTGATTTGAAAGACTGCATTAGTCACATACTTGTTGGCTGTAAGAAAAATAAAATATTTTCAGAATTTTTGTTTTATTCATGTGTCTAAGTTAATAAAAAATACTGTAGATCTGACAGATCTGATTTCTGTCAGATCCAGAAATCTGACAGACAGCATTATGAAAACAAAGAAAAACACCAGATAAATCAAGTATACAGCTGTGGGAATATTTAAACCAAAGTTAAATATTCTGGCTATAGTCTGCAGAACAGCTGTTCTGGATTTGATTCCCAACCTTGAGATTTTTGCGGTATATCATCCTCTCCTTCTCTCTTTGTCTGATTGCTGGGAAAAGGCCAGAAGTGCAAAAGTAAATCTTTGGGGAAAAAAAATAAAAAACTTTTAATCTCACATTTAACAAATATTTTTGTACATATGCCAGATTAGACAAATAGGAACATTTTCAACCATGTTTAAATGGTTTTATAGGACTTGGACAACAAGTTACATGAACTTGTCTTTTGTCCCTGGGCTAAGTTATATGTTGATTAGGTAAAGGGGACTAAATATGAACCTTTCAGACTAAATCATTCCACTTCCTGTTGCCATGAGCCTCGGAGGCATGCTTTTCTAAGAGTTTTAACAGTTCTTTTTTTGTTGTTTTTTCTATGGCGGGTAGTCAAATTGTGAGGCCTGATTACAAGATGCACAAACAGTCAGGATTTTGATAACTTTACATCCCCCATGACTTATGAGCAAACCCCAATTTTTGTACCTTAAAACCTCTAGGAGGAATTTGATCGTGCATAGGTTATAAGCTGTCAAAATTGCAAGATCCATTCAAGATGACTGCCTTCCTGTTTATTGTTGGGCATGGATCCAAGAAAGATTGGTGTAAGTCTTGAGAGGTTCAACGGGTGTTTTGAAAGCCCTCATGTTGTTGAGCTTTTATCTGCTGCAACTTTTGCAAAGTTCTCAATATATGAAAATTACATGTACCACTGACTTGTCTGCAAAGTTCGGTATGGATGTATTTTTGGTGCAAAAGTATTTTTAACGAAACTGTGAAGTTAAAGTCAGAGAGAAAACTCCTCTAGCTTATATGATGTAATATATATTTTTGTGGTCTTGCACAAATAAAAGACAGTTACACCTCTTCAAATTCTTAAGTACAAGTACTGTCGTACCAACAGACTGGTGTGCTGCTTCTTGGGTTCTGCTTCTCCTCTTCCTCTGTAAGGTGTGATCAGCAGGTGCAGTTTTCAGGTGGTGTGAATTACCCTCATAAAAAAGCAGGATCTAGGGGAGTGGATTCCCAGAGACAGACGCCAGATGGTTAACTAATGCTTCTGGTAAATACACCAGAGTCTGTGCTCCATTATACACAAACGATTTGTTACATAACTTGCCTTCGATCTTCTCCTTCCACGTTGATCCTTTGCGTTTCGCTTCAACGCTGATCCTTCAGCCCTGTGGATTTCCTCTCCGGGCGTCTTGCTCTCATCCTCCTCGCTGCTCCTGTTCAGATAACCCACCTGTGTGGCCCATTTCCAGTACTTGCTTGCCTGTCCACCCTCCATCCATATCCACCTGCTAAGGAGCGCAAGACTACTAATCACAATTGATCGTCTGAAACACCACGCAGTCAACCACCAGATCTGTTGGTGCTTGTACCTTCCCTTGATTGCTTTATACTTTTAGCAAAGCTAGAATCTGTCTCGAAACTGTCTTCCAGTGTGGATCCGGTCCTGGCTTAGTGTTCTCCCTCCTGCAGACAAATCATTCAAACATTTTCCCTGTTCAATAAACATTTACCTTGAAATCCCTGGTGTCCGTAATAGTTGCTCGCGCTAGAGTCATCCAGTCATCCAGCATCAAGTACAGAAATTGTATTCTTCCAGTCACACTTCAAAAAAATCTTTCACTTAGTGTTGCCCCAAAGGATCCAAAGCAAATCGTGCAAAAAAATCCACATACTTGTGTTGGAAAAAAAAATAACCTGGGAATATTTATATATATTTTAGCACAAACAAGTCAGTGAAAGCAACAAAACTGTTGATGTGAATAATAAATTTTGCCACAATGTTTTTTTGGGGGTTTTTTTTGCACCCTTTAGTTTTGTACCATTTGTCATACTGGATAATAGCCTGCCCATTTACTTCCTGTGCAATTCCACTTGAATAAAATCTCACTTACAGCACAGTCTGCATTTTCTCCCTTTCACTTGGATTCCTTCTGGCAGATTTACTACTGGGCCAATCAGTGAACAGAAGACGTTGTGAACGATGACGTTGATTATTTTCTGTGTCGTTTTAGAATTGTAGTGTGAATGTAGTTTTAGCCATGAGGTGGAGGAAGTGAAGGAAGCCTTTCAGTCAGCGTTGGGTGTTCTTGCTTAGAGCTTTTGGCCATACTTCAGACATGCAAGGCAAATTAAAAGGCCAAAACATTTCACCAATTCCTAAAGATGAATAAATTAAAACTATCTATGCTAAATATTGTTTCTGTTAAATTTTGTTTAACAGAATGGAGAGGCGTTTAGAAACGCATAAATAGGGTAAAGGACTATTACACTTAATTTTTCACGACATTTAAAATATTTATTCTGCTGTACTGTAAACATTTTAATAACTTATAGTCATCGAACATGAACTAGATTGTTCTACTCTAATAGTAGAATTATTAAAACCCAGTTTGAGATTTCTCAAACCTTCAATGTGTGAAAGTTCCACCTCTGTACCAGGATAGCATTTCAAATAGCAAATAATTGAATTTGTAAGGATTCATTGGTCAGTCGTTGTCATTTCTAACAAAGAAAGCAATTTGCACTTCCCATTTGAGACCAATGTAATGCTTAGCAAGAAAATAACTGTTTAAGTTGATACTTACTATATAAGTATCAACCTAACAAAAATATGGTAATATTGTCAAAAATTTACTGTCAGCTAAAGCAGTGAAGGATTACTGAAACTCTTTTGAGAAAGCATTAGATCCACTATAATGATCATCAAAAAATTATAAAGATCTAACCTCTGGTCATGTGAGGGATGAAAACTATCACCCAAATGAGAACTAAAATGAAAACATCAGAAATCCCTAGAGAAAGCAAAGACGATGAACAACAACTGCCTGCATCAAAAGGTGTATTGAAGGAGGGTTTTAAGCAGACAACCACCTGGCGAGAAATCAGAGAAGGTTGGTGCAACTTTTTGTGAAAGGTATGAGCAAAATGAAAGAACTAATTAGTCACTTAGCTAAGATATCATTTATTTATTAGACTGAAAACTCATAACTTAGCAATCAGTTCCCTTGAATTTATATGTAAATGGAAAGTAAAACATAACTGGTTTTGTCTTGAAAGAAATGTGGTAAAGAAGAATCAGGATATCACAATCGACATCAATAGTTTACAACAGAACAATAATTTTGATCAGTTACATGCAAACTAATTACTGCAAAGCATATTTTTTTATGTCAAATAAGGATTCAGTTTGATCTATTGTGTGCTTTTCAGTTTTTAAAGGTATTTTCTTCGAGATCATGTCAGAGGGGAATCAAAGCAGAGTAACTGAATTCATACTAACTGGCTTTCCTGGACTCCATCCACAATATTATGGTCTCGCTTCAGCTGTATTATTCTTAGTCTATGTGGTAACTGTGAAAGCAAATGCTACAGTTTTTTTCTTATTTGCAACCAACAAGAGTCTTCATAAACCAGTGTACTACATCATTTTAAATGTGTCTGCCTGTGACCTTCTCTTCAGCACAACAACTTTACCTAAAATCATCAGTAGATACTGGTTTCAATCAGGGAGAATTTCTTTTACTGCTTGTTTTGTTCAGCTGTACCTTGTTCACTATTTGGGTTCAGTAAATTCTTTTATATTTGCACTGATGGCTTTTGATAGGTACTGTGCTGTCTGTCATCCACTCAGATACACAACTATTGTTAAAAAATTCACAGTCCATATGCTCAGTGTGACTGCATGGATTGTTGCTACTGCAGTTCCTTTAATGATGGTGATTAGAGCATATCCACTTCCTTACTGTGCATCAAACATAATCAATCACTGTTACTGTGATCATATTGCAGTGACCGTTCTGGCCTGCACAGACAGAGCCCCTTATTCTTTTCCAGCTTTTGTGGGTGCAATGATTACACTGTTAGGACCTCTGGCCTTTATACTTTTCTCATACTCTTCAATATTTATAGAAATAAGTAAAGTAACAAATTTGGGAAACTGTGGAAAGTCTCTGTCAACATGTAGTACTCAACTGATAATAATCTCACTTTATTATGTACCTCGATGTTTTGTGTATTTTGCTAGTCAAGTTGGAATTAAATTTAGTGATGATCTCCGAATAGTAATCATAATGCTTTACAGCCTTGTCCCTCCAATGATAAACCCACTCATATACTGCCTACGAGCTAAAGACATCAGAGAGTGTTTGATGAAACAATTCTACAAAGAAAAGTTCAGGTTTCATCAATTCACAATGAACAGACCAGCACATTAATTATAAGTGGTATCTTTATCTTCATATTTAACCGTGTCATGTCAATTATCCATGAATTTTTTAAAAAGTAAAATGAGATCATCAAACAGTGGCTTGTTTCATAGTTTCTTTTCAGCATGCTGATTTGATAGACTGCATTACTCACATACTTGTTGGTTGTAAGAAAAATAAAATATTTTCAGAATTTTTGTTTTATTCATGTGTCTAAGTTAATCAAAATACTGTAGCACCGTTAAAAATCCAGAAATCTGACAGACAGCATTATGAAAACAAAGAAAAACACCAGATAAATAAAGTATACAGCTGTGGGAATATTTAAACCAAAGTTAAATATTCTGGCTATAGTCTGCAGAACAGCTGTTCTGGATTTGATTCCCAACCTTGAGATTTTTGCTGTATATCATCCTCTCCTTCTCTCTTTGTCTGATTGCTGGGAAAAGGCCAGAAGTGCCAAAGTAAAACTTTGGAAAAAAAAAAACAAACAAAAAAAAAACTTTTAATCTCACATTTAATAAATATTTTTGTACATATGCCAGATTAGACAAATAGGAACATTTTCAACCATGTTTAAATGGTTTTATAGGACTTGGACAACAAGTTACATGAACTTGTCTTTTGTCCCTGGGCTAAGTTATATGTTGATTAGGTAAAAGGGACTAAATATGAACCTTTCAGACTAAATCATTCCACTTCCTGTTGCCATGAGCCTCGGAGGCATGCTTTTCTAAGAGTTTTAACAGTTCTTTTTTTGTTTTTTTCTATGGCGGGTAGTCAAATTGTGAGGCCTGATAACAAGATGCACAAAAAGTTAGGATTTTGATAACTTTACATCCCCCATGACTCATGAGCAAACCCCAATTTTTGTACCTTAAAACCTCTAGGAGGAATTTGATCGTGCATAGGTTATAAGCTGTCAAAATTGCAAGATCCATTCAAGATGACTGCCTTCCTGTTTATTGTTGGGCATGGATCCAAGAAAGATTGGTGTAAGTCTTGAGAGGTTCAACGGGTGTTTTGAAAGCCCTCATGTTGTTGAGCTTTTATCTGCTGCAACTTTTGCAAAGTTCTCAATATATGAAAATTACATGTACCACTGACTTGTCTGCAAAGTTCGGTATGGATGTATTTTTGGTGCAAAAGTATTTTTAACGAAACTGTGAAGTTAAAGTCAGAGAGAAAACTCCTCTAGCTTATATGATGTAATATATATTTTTTTGGTCTTGCACAAATAAAAGACAGTTACACCTCTTCAAATTCTTAAGTACAAGTACTGTCGTACCAACAGACTGGTGTGCTGCTTCTTGGGTTCTGCTTCTCCTCTTCCTCTGTAAGGTGTGATCAGCAGGTGCAGTTTTCAGGTGGTGTGAATTACCCTCATAAAAAAGCAGGATCTAGGGGAGTGGATTCCCAGAGACAGACGCCAGATGGTTAACTAATGCTTCTGGTAAATACACCAGAGTCTGTGCTCCATTATACACAAACGATTTGTTACATAACTTGCCTTCGATATTCTCCTTCCACGTTGATCCTTGGCGTTTCGCTTCTACGCTGATCCTTCAGCCCTGTGGATTTCCTCTCCCGGGGTCTTGCTCTCATCCTCCTCGCTGCTCCTGTTCAGATCACCCACCTGTGTGGCCCATTTCCAGTACTCGCTTGCCTGTCCACCCTCCATCCATATCCACCTGGTAAGGAGCGTAAGACTACTAATCATAATTGATCGTCTGAAACACCAAGCAGTCAACCACCAGATCTGTTGGTGCTTGTACCTCCCCTTGATTGCTTTATATTTTTAACAAAGCTAGAATCTGTCTCGAAACTGTCTTCCAGTGTGGATCCGGTCCTGGCTTAGTGTTCTCCCTCCTGCAGACAAATCATTCAAACATTTTCCCTGTTCAATAAACATTTACCTTGAAATCCCTGGTGTCCGTAATAGTTGCTCGCGCTAGAGTCATCCAGCATCAAGTACACATACTGTATTCTTCCAGTCACACTTCAAAAAAATCTTTCACTTAGTGTTGCCCCAAAAAATCCAAAGCAAATTGTGCAAAAAAATCCACATACTTGTGTTGGAAAAAAAAATAACCTGGGAATATTTATATATATTTTTAGCACAAACAAGTCAGTGAATGCAACAAAACTGTTGATGTGAATAATAAATTTTGCCACAATGTTTTTTTTTTTGTTTGTTTTTTTTGCACCCTTTAGTTTTGTACCATTTGTCATACTGGATAATAGCCTGCCCATTTACTTCCTGTGCAATTCCACTTGAATAAAATCTCACTTACAGCACAGTCTGCATTTTCTCCCTTTCACTTAGATTCCTTCTGGCAGATTTTCTACTGGGCCAATTAGTGAACAGAAGATGTTGTGAACGATGACGTTGATTATTTTCTGTGTCGTTTTAGAATTGTAGTGTGAATGTAGTTTTAGCCATGAGGTGGAGGAAGTGAAGGAAGCCTTTCAGTCAGCGTTGGGTGTTCTTGCTTAGAGCTTTTGGCCATACTTCAGACATGCAAGGCAAATTAAAAGGCCAAAACATTTCACCAATTCCTAAAGATGAATAAATTAAAACTATCTATGCTAAATATTGTTTCTGTTAAATTTTGTTTAACAGAATGGAGAGGCGTTTAGAAACGCATAAATAGGGTAAAGGACTATTACACACTTAATTTTTCACGACATTTAAAATATTTATTCTGCTGTGCTGTAAACATTTTAATAACTTATAGTTATCAAACATGAACTAGATTGTTCTACTCTTAATAGTAGAATTATTAAAACCCAGTTTGAGATTTCTCAAACCTTCAATGTGTGAAAGTTCCACCTCTGTACCAGGATAGCATTTCAAATAGCAAATAATTGAATTTGTAAGGATTCATTGGTCAGTCGTTGTCATTTCTAACAAAGAAAGCAATTTGCACTTGCCTTTTGAGACCAATGTAATGTTTAGCAAGAAAAGAACTGTATATAAGTATCAACCTAACAAAAATATGGTAATATTGTCAAAAATTTACTGTCAGCTAAAGCAGTGAAGGATTACTGAAACTCTTTTGAGAAAGCATTAGATCCACTATAATGATCATCAAAAAATTATAAAGATCTAACCTCTGGTCATGTGAGGAATGAAAACTATCACCCAAATGAGAACTAAAATGAAAACATCAGGAATCCCTAGAGAAAGCAAAGACGATGAACAACAACTGCCTGCATCAAAAGGTGTATTGAAGGAGGGTTTTAAGCAGACAACCACCTGGCGAGAAATCAGAGAAGGTTGGTGCAACTTTTTGTGAAAGGTACAAGCAAAATAAAAGAACTAATTAGTCACTTAGCTAAGATATCATTTATTTATTAGACTGAAAACTCATAACTTAGCAATCAGTTCCCTTGAATTTATATGTAAATGGATAGTAAAACATAACTGGTTTTGTCTTGAAAGAAATGTGGTAAAGAAGAATCAGGATATCACAATCGACATCAATAGTTTACAACAGAACAATAATTTTGATCAGTTACATGCAAACTAATTACTGCAAAGCATATTTTTTTATGTCAAATAAGGATTCAGTTTGATCTATTGTGTGCTTTTCAGTTTTTAAAGGTATTTTCTTCGAGATCATGTCAGAGGGGAATCAAAGCAGAGTAACTGAATTCATACTAACTGGCTTTCCTGGACTCCATCCACAATATTACGGTCTCGCTTCAGCTGTATTATTCTTAGTCTATGTGGTAACTGTGAAAGCAAATGCTACAGTTTTTTTCTTATTTGCAACCAACAAGAGTCTTCATAAACCAGTGTACTACATCATTTTAAATGTGTCTGCCTGTGACCTTCTCTTCAGCACAACAACTTTACCTAAAATCATCAGTAGATACTGGTTTCAATCAGGGAGCATTTCTTTTACTGCTTGTTTTGTTCAGCTGTACCTTGTTCACTATTTGGGTGCAGTCAATTCTTTTATATTTGCACTGATGGCTTTTGATAGGTACTGTGCTGTCTGTCATCCACTCAGATATACAAATATTGTTAAAAAATTCACAGTCCATATGCTCAGTGTGACTGCATGGATTGTTACTATTCCAGTTCCTTTAATGATGGTGATTAGAGCATATCCACTTCCTTACTGTGCATCAAACATAATTAATCACTGTTACTGTGATCATATTGCAGTGACAGTCCTGGCCTGCACAGACAGAGCCCCTTATTCTTTTCCAGCTTTTGTGGGTGCAATGATTACACTGTTAGGACCTCTGGCCTTTATACTTTTCTCATACTCTTCAATATTTATAGAAATAAGTAAAGTAACAAATTTGGGAAACTGTGGAAAGTCTCTGTCAACATGTAGTACTCAACTGATAATAATCTCACTTTATTATGTACCTCGATGTTTTGTGTATTTTGCTAGTCAAGTTGGAATTAAATTTAGTGCTGATCTCCGAATAGTAATCATAATGCTTTACAGCCTTGTCCCTCCAATGATAAACCCACTCATATACTGCCTACGAGCTAAAGACATCAGAGAGTGTTTGATGAAACAATTCTACAAAGAAAAGTCCAGGTTTCATCAATTCACAATGAACAGACCAGCACATTAATTATAAGTGGTATCTTTATCTTCATATTTAACCGTGTCATGTCAATTATCCATTAATTTTTTTTTAAATAAAATGAGAACATCATCAAACAGTGGGTTGTTTCACAATTTCTTTTCAGCATGCTGATTTGATAGATCGCATTACTCACATACTTGTTGGCTTTAAGAAAATTAAAATATTTTCAGAATTTTTACTGTATTCATATCTGTAAGTTAATCAGAAATTCTGCAAGTCTATTAAAGATTTAGAGTTGACAGAGAACATTCCCGAACAAACAACATTATGAAGAGAAAGAAAAACACTAGATGAAGTATACAGCTGTAGGAATATTTAAACCAAAGTTAAATATTGTGGCTGTAGTCTGCAGAACAGCTGTCCAAGATTTGTTTGCCAACCTTGAGATTTTTGCTGACTGATTACTAGGAAAAAAATGGCAGTTATAAAAATGGCAGTTATATTAAGATTTACCTTTTTTGGAAAAAAAAGTAAATCTTTTTTCCCCCAAAGATTTACTTTAAATTTAATTTAAAGTAAATCTTTAAATATTTAAATCTTTAAGTCTTTAAAAATTTAAAGATTGACTTTAAATTAAATTTAAAGTAAATCTTTGGGGAAAAAAAATAAAGAAACAAAACTAAATCTCACATTAATAAACATTCTTATAAATATGCCAGCTTAGACAAATATAATTTTCAGCTTTTTTAATGGTATTATGGGGCTTAGACAACAAGTTACATGAACTTGTCTTCTGTCACTGGGCAAAGTTATATGTTGTTTAGGTAAAGGGGACCAAATATGAACCTTTAGAAGTAAACATTAAACTGTCTCTTAGGGAAGTGTAATGAGGCCTCTGTGTTCAGGGGCCTTTCAGACTCGCATTGTAAGAGTTTTTCTTTTTTCTTTGTTGAGTAGTCAAATGTTGAGGCCTGGCTCCACCCCCTTCAACATGCACAAAAAGTCAGGATTTTCATAACTTTAGATCCTCCATGATTTATGACCAAACTCAAATTTTTATACAACAAAATGACCTATGCATAATGCACTTTATCATGCATAGGTTATAAACCATCAAAATTTCAAGATCAATTCAAGAAGGCTCCCTTACTGTTTATAGTTGGGCATGGATCCAAGAGGGTTTGGTGTAGGTCTTGGGAAGTTCAAAATATGTAAATTACATGTACCACTGACTTGTTTGCAAAGTTTGGTATGGAGGTATTTTTGGTGAAAAGTATTTGTAAAGTTGCAGTCAGAAAGAAAAATCTACATATTTCGCAATTGTGTATTTTTTAGCCTTTCACAATTAAAGACAGCAGTTATGTCCCTTTAAATTCTTAAGAACAAGTACTGTCGTGAAAACACCCTGATGTGCTGCTTCTTGAGCTCCGCTCTCTCTTCTTCCTCTCCAGGTTGCAAGTGCATACCCTTATCAATAAGAGGAGTGAGTTCCCAGAGACACACGCCAGACTGTTTACCGTTACTTGTGGTAACTACAGCGGACTTGGTCATCCCACAAACTATTTGTTATATAACTTGCCTTTGATCTCTTCATTTCACGCTGATCCTTCAGCCTTATGGATTTTCTCTCCCGGTGTCTTGCTCTCGTCCTCCTTGCTGCTCCTGTTCAGGTCACCCATCTGTGGTTCATCTCCAGTACTCTCGCCCGCCTGTCCACCCTCCAACGATCCATCTCCTCCTGCTAAGGAGAGTAACACTACAGATCACGATTGATCGGTAGTATTACCTAAACACCAAGAAGTCAACCGCCAGATCTTTGGTGCTCGTACCTCTCCTCGATTGCTTTCTCCTTTCACAAAGCAAGAACCTGATTCCACACTGTTTTCCAGTGTGGATCCGGCCATGGCTTGGTGTTCTCCCTCCTCCAGACAAATCATTCAAACATTTTCTCTTTTCAACAAACATGTACCTTGCAATTCCTGGTGTCCGTAATGGTCGTGTAACACAGTAGAGAAGAGTATTATATATTTTAGAAGAATGGGCCAATAGGTTCGGGCATCGAAGCACAGTGGGGTGTTTACATGACACACAAAGGCAGTTGAATGAATTTAAAGAACTGGCCTTAGTGAAATAAGCCATAAAATTGAGAATAAATTGTACAAGACACACAATTAAGAAAATAACATTACACACAATAAAATACAAGAAATAATAATAATACTTGGCCAAGAGCTAGTTCTCAGTTTTAAATCTTTTGGATGCATCCAAAAAATTAAATTTTCTATTGACTAGGTAGATTACCTAGCTTCCCTAATCTCTGTTTCTTAAAGAGGCATTCCCATTTTATGTGGGTTACAGTTGCTCACCCTAGAGCAGTGTTTCTCAACCCTGGTCCTCACCGCCCCCCTGTCCTGCATGTTTTAGGTGCTTCCCTTCTGTCACACACCTGAATTGTATCTCTGGGTGATTAACAGGCTTCTGCAGTACTTGATGGTCATACAATAATTTGAATCAGCTGTCCTGGAACAGAGGCACATCTAAAACATGCAGAGCAGGGGGGCGGTGAGGACCAGGGTTGAGAAACTGCCCTAGAGTCATCCAGCATCAAGTACACAAATAGTATTCTTTCAGTCACACTTCCAAAAAATCTTGCAGGCTTTAGTTTTGTACCATTTGTCACACTGAAAAGTAGCCTGCCCATTGCTTTCCTGTGCAATTCCACTTGAATAAAATCTCACTTACAGCACAGTCTCTGTTTTCTCAACTTCGCTTGGATTCCTTCTGGCAGATTTTCAATGGGCCAAGAAGGAGTTGTGAACGATGACATCAATTTTCTGTACGGTTTTCGAATTGTAGTCTACTGCACTTCAGACATACAGTGCATATTAAATGGCCAAAGCATTTCACCAATTCCTAAAGATGAATAAATTAAAACTATCTGTGCTAAATATTGTCTTGCTATTTATTTAACAGAATGGAGAGGCCTCTTGGATTTGGATGAACAGGATGATACAAAGCTGAACTTGGCTTCAGACTGAAGTTTCTGACTCGGAAAGTAATTAAAGGACGATTGGACTTAATTTTTCACTACAATTAACTTCTTTAGTCTGCTGTTTAAACATTTGAATAACTTAGGCTAATCAAACCTGGATTAGATTGATCTACACTAGTAGAACTATTAAAACCCAGTTGTTCTCAAACCTTTAATTTTTGAAAGTTCAATAAAGGTTATTTCCAGTGCTCACCCCCTTCCCCATTTACTGTCTGTCTCCCCTTTTTCTCGTTTTCCTTTTTACTGTTCAGCCATCAAGTCACAACCAAGGTCTCTTGGGCCATAAAATCCTTATAAAAAACAAACATTGCTTGTAAATCCAAAAATAAAACTCTTTTAGTCTAAATAGAACCTTATACAAGGTGAATAATCTTGCACAGTGAAAGTCATTTTTAAGGGTATAGGAACAATAATAATGATTTGAAAAGACACATTCAAAACATCTGAGAACTTTTACTGTTCATGTGGGAATAAGACCTTCTGAGGATGCACCTGGTTGGATAAAACGAGCAGATATTAGCTGTAAACCAGTCTCTACTCCAAGTTGTCACTTGTTGAGCTGCCTTACTGAGGTAAGATTGGTCTATTCCTGTATACAACATTCTCAGTTACCATCAGGGACTATATTATGTCTATAAGCTTGTGAGCAAAGAATATTTGCTGGACAGTTTGTTTCTAAAATAGAAAGAGTTGAATTACAAAGTGTCAGATATCATTTGTTAATTTTGCATGTGCATTATTGAGTTTATTCATCAATTATAGGTAATTATATATAAGTAAAATTACCTTTACTGTTAATACTATTTTAAAAAATTAACTCAATTGTTTAGCAGCATGATAATAAAGTTTAATTATATCTTTACTAATGTTGTGGTGACATTTAATGCAATTAAAAATGAATAAATTTATAACACTCCTTCACAGGGACTTGAGATAATGATGCTCAGCTCAAACATCACAAGGGTACACAACTTTTTCATCCTTGGGTTCCCTGGACTCTCACCATCCTACTATGGCCCTGCATCAGCTGTACTTTTTTTAGTCTTTCTAGCCATTTTAGTAGGAAATATTTTCATCTTGGTGTTTGTCATCTATGAAAAATCTCTTCAAAAACCTACATACTTGGTCTTTTGTCACCTTGCACTGACTGATTTATCATTTGGGACTGTTACACTCCCAAAGATCATATCAAAATATTGGTTTGGAAACAGCATCATTTCATTTTATGAGTGTTTTACACAAATGTTCTTTGTTCACTATTTAGGCTCGGTGATGTCATTTTTGTTACTGGTAATGGCTCTTGATAGATTTATAGCAATTTGTGTCCCACTGCGATACCCTGTCCTAATCACAAACAATATCATATTTGCTCTTTGTGGATCTGCTTGGTTTCTACCCATAATTTTGATGCTGATTGTAATATTCCAAGCCCTCAGTTTACCTTACTGTCAATCAAATATCATTACCCAGTGCTACTGTGACCACATCTCAATAACAAATCAGGCATGTGGAAATGATCGGAAGATTGCACAGATTGTTACCCTTTGTATCGCTATGTTTTGTCTCTTGGTGCCCCTTGCATTTATCCTGATTTCGTATGTTTCCGTTATTATAGTCATTTTAAAAATGTCTAATTCTGCAGGACGCAGCAGAATTCTGGCAACTTGTACGCCACAAATATTCATAACATGTCTCTTCTATCTCCCTAGGTGCTTTGTTTATATAGCTAACACAGTTGGATTTTCTTTTAGTGTAGATGTTCGCATTTTATTAATTCTGCTGTACAGTCTACTTCCTGCTGCAGTCAACCCGATAATATACTGTTTCAAGACCCAAGAAATAAAGCACACTTTGATAAAGAGAATAAAAGTAGCTAAAATTGGAATAGAGTTAAAAATTTGGACCGGTAACTAACAAGAACATTTTCTGCTTATTCAATACATTCATGTCAACTGAACGTTTTGTTTGTTTGGGTTTGTTTGAATTGTAGCTACCTTTGTTTATGTTTTATGTATTGTTTGACTGGCAGGCAGATTGCATAGAATTGCACCGATATGATCAGAGAGTACTCAAAATGTACTCAAGAATGAGTAACATGAGTGTTTTTACTCAAGTAAAAGTGAAAAGTAACCATCCAAGAAATTACTTGCAGAAAAACAAACAGTATTTTGTAAAATGGCTACTACTCTCATGAGTAACTGAGTAAAATGTGACTTAATATTTCAAAATCATATAAGACATAAAAAACTAGTTACATGCAAATTATTGAATTTTAGACACTAGAATAAATACATAAATAAATAACTACTACAAAGTGCAAGTGTTACTCCTTTCAAATTTACAAAGACCTCTCATTTAACAAAAATCAGCATTCAGTTTATTTTCGCCTTTATTTTATGTCATCTTAGCTTTAATAAAACATTTCTTGTAATCAAACTAAAATACTATTTTAGTCTAAATCCAAGTTATGCTTGGTTTATGACTTTTCATTTTAAAGGAGTTAGGAATGATGAGAAAAAATACAATCAAAACGTCTGACAACTTTTATGGTTCATTTGGGAATAAGACTTAAGAGGATTCACCTGGTTGGATATAAGAGACAACCAGTCTTTTGCAGAGGCTTCAGCTGCTGAGCTAGCTTAGTCAGGTGAGATTTCGAACTGTACTTGCCTTTTTGGATATTACAATGAGTGCAACATTGTGACATTGTATTACTGCATAGTTTGGTTTAAATTGATAACACCTCCATTAATGTGCTAATTTCATTTACAGAAACTAAAAGCATTCTTGTAAATTAGTATTTTGAAACATAAAAGATAAAATTTGTATTTTAAAATTAAACAGTTAAGCAGATTCAGTCATGATGATGCATAATGATTAATTGTATTTTTGACTAAAATTTGTGTTGTGTTTCAAATACAATTAAAAATGAATACATTTATAACACTCCTTCACAGGGACTTGAGATAATGGTGCTCAGCTCAAACATCACAAGGATACACAACTTTTTCATCCTTGGGTTCCCTGGACTCTCACCATCTTACTACAGCCCTGCATCAGCTGTACTTTTTCTAGTGTATCTGGCTATTTTAGTAGGAAATATTTTCATCTTGGTGTTTGTCATCTATGAAAAATCTCTTCAAAAACCTACATACTTGGTCTTTTGTCACCTTGCTCTGACTGATTTATCATTTGGGACTGTTACACTCCCAAAGATCATATCAAAATATTGGTTTGGAAACAGCATCATTTCATTTTATGAGTGTTTTACACAAATGTTCTTTGTTCACTATTTAGGCTCGGTGATGTCATTTTTGTTACTGGTAATGGCTCTTGATAGATTTATAGCAATTTGTGTCCCACTGCGATACCCTGTCCTAATCACAAACAATATCATATTTGCTCTTTGTGGATCTGCTTGGTTTCTACCCATAATTTTGATGCTGATTGTAATATTCCAAGCCCTCAGTTTACCTTACTGTCAATCAAATATCATTATCCAGTGCTACTGTGACCACATTTCAATAACAAATCAGGCATGTGGAAATGATCGGAAGATTGTACAGCTTATTGCTGTCTGCATCGCTATGTTTTGTCTCTTGGTGCCTCTTGTATTTATCCTGATTTCTTATGTTTCTGTTATTATAGTCATTTTAAAAGTGTCTAATTCTGCAGGACGCAGCAGAATTCTGGCAACTTGTACTCCACAAATATTCATAACATGTCTTTTCTATCTCCCGAGATGCTTTGTTTATATAGCTAACCTTGTTGGATTTTCTTTTAGTGTAGATGTTCGCATTTTATTAATCCTGCTGTACAGTCTACTTCCTGCTGCAGTCAACCCGATAATATACTGTTTCAAGACCCAAGAAATTAAGCACACTTTGATGAAGAGAATAAAAGTAGCTAAAATTGGAATAGAGTTAAAAATCTGGACCGGTAACTAGGATTAGGAAGCGTGATGATACAACAGGAAAAGAAGAATATTTGAATGATTAACTCCATACTTTAGGTAAATTAAATGCTTTGTTTGCTCGAGTATGTTTTTAACATGATGTCATTTTAAAATACTACTATCTTAATTGCATTTATACTTTTATGGTTTATGTATTTTTGTTTTAAAAGTTTGAAAAAAATATTAAAATACACAGATGGCAATTTTTGAGTTAGTTAAGCAGTCGCAATGGAAAATATTATTAAAGTGAAATGTGAGGTTTTCATATTTTCTTGTAGTTATGACAATATTATGTAGAAGGAAACTCAGTGTGAACTGAAAGTGTCTGTTAGTTTTTGATGTCATTCATGCACCTTTTATTTGGTTAAGTACTAAACACTAAATTTAATTATTTATGTATATTAAAACAAATATTTAGTTTTGGATTCTCAAAGTGTTTTTTGACTTTGTATTTTGTCATTAAAAGATTCATTAAAAACATTCCAGTCAATGTGATGAAAGATTTTCTGTAAGCTCAACAATATGTTACAATACAAGGGAAACACTCATCCTGTCTTTAACCAAATCAGTCTAGATGTTGCTGACAGATTTATTTTCTAAATTTCTTCATTAATTAAATATATTTAACATTAACAAATGTAACCTAAGAATGATATAAAGTCAACAATTACATCTAAAAAAGGCCTTGAGAAAAGAGGCTGTTACAATGTATAATATATATATATATATATATATATATATATATATATATATATATATATATGCATATATATATATATATGCATATATATATATATATGCATATATATATATATATATATATATATATATATATGCATATATATATATATATATATATATATATATATATATATATATGCATATATATATATATATATATGCATATATATATATATATATATATATATATATATATATATATATATATATATATATATATATATATATATATATATATATATTGGACAGCTCTGTTTCTTGTGAAATGTATTTATTTACCTTGGCAGTTTAGACTCCCACTGATGTGATTCATTAATAAAACTTTTCTGGCCAAAAGTTGTTTTTCTGATTGAGGCTGCTCCTCTAACTCTTCCGTTCACAATGGATTTGAAATAAACAAAGGCAGAGAGGGGACAGGTAGTTAGGCACTAAATCGTTCAAGGCGCCATGATGGAAGTCAGAATTGAGGGATGGGATTATTGAACAAAGCGACTGGAATTGTTTTCCCTATTTGTTTTTACCAGTTTAGTCATGGTTTCTATTTGGTCAAGTCAAGCTAATTTGAGAAAATTATCTTTAGCTTGAGAGAAATATTTAAAACATCCTTAAATTCTTGGTTCAGAAGTCAAAGTAGTTAAAAGTAGGGCTGTTGTAAACAAATATTTTAGTAATCGAGTAATCTATCG